>NW_027198363.1:5000-45431 GCF_038502225.1 Cherax quadricarinatus
CTTCAGATCATTAATTCTCCACGCACCAACACCACTCCCAACAAAGTTATAATTCTTCCCAACAGCCAGGTTGCACTGAACGTTTCAAAAGTACTTTCACAAGCTAACACCAGAGTCGCCATCGCTTCTAGCACTTCAATAAAGGATCTAACCAGGACAAAATCCAAGCACCACGAACCAGTCAATGCAGGAGTTTACACTATACCCTGTGGAGGCTGTGACAAGATTTATGTAGGTGAAACAGCAAGAAACCTCGACACCCGCCTCAATGAACACATTTACGCATGTAGGAACGATAACTTGAACAACGCCTGTGTACAACACCGAAATTCCACCAATCATCTCATGAAATTCAGAGACGCCCAATTAGTGATCAAAGAAACTAATTTCCGCAGACGCAAGTGCCTCGAATCAGCACTGATCGCTGTTTCGAATACAATTAAACAAAACAACGGCAGCTTCACCATCTCTGAAGTCTTAGCAAGAATCCTCCTGAAAACAGTAAACCCTGCCATCACATAGTCTCTCCTGTTATACTACACAAAGCACATTACAGAGAGTGAACACTGAAACAAGCTGCCTCTATCCAGTCTATATTTGTCCAACCTATTTTTATGTTACCCAAGTAATAGCTTTTATATCCTTTTACTCATGTACGAATTAATTGCTCTACCATATTGTATTACTTTTTACTACTACTACTACTACTACTACTTACTACTACTACTACCACTAGTGAACATCGAAATGGTACTCACTAGTACTTGCACCTCACTCTGAGCCTTTATATACCCTCTGTGTCCATGTATTGTTTGTAATGGCTTGATAAAGCTCCTGGAGAGCGAAACGTTGCCACAATAAAATGTCACATTAGTTGCACTTGTGTCCTTTTACACCCACACTAGCGCGCGCGCACACATCCACACACCAGGTCGCACACACGGACATGTGCACACGAGCGTACAAATATATGCATACACACAAGGACGCACACCCACACACACACACCAACACCCACACCCACACACACACACACACACACACACACCCTCACACACACCCACACACACACCCTCACACACACCCTCACACACCCACACACACACCCTCACACACACCCACACACACCCAATATTCTTGCATGACCACAATGATAGAAAAGAAACTAAAGGTTTGGTACACAAACGCGGATGGAATAACGAATAAACATGAGGAGTGGAATGAAAGAATCAGTGAAAAATCCCCAGACATCATAGCAGTCACAGAAACAAAACTCGCTGAGACAATAACAGACACAATCTTCCCAACAGGATATCAGATCCTGAGGAAAGATAGAAGGAGTAGAGGGGGAGGAGGGGTTGCACTGCTCATAAAACACCGATGGGGATTTGAGGAAATGGAAGGCATGGACATGATTGGAGAAAGAGACTACATTGTAGGTACAATTCAGTCCGGAGAACATAAAGTAGTCATTGGAGTGATGTATAACCCACCACAGAACTGCAGGAGGCCAAGAGAGGAGTACGAAGAAAACAACAGGGTGATGGTGGACACACTGGCTGAGGTGGCAAGAAGAGCTCACTCGAGCAGAGCAAAGTTACTGGTAATGGGCGATTTCAACCACAGGGAGATCGACTGGGAAAACCTGGAGCCACATGGGGGTCCCGAAACATGGAGAGCCAAGATGATGGATGTGGTACTTGAAAACCTCATGCATCAACATGTCAGGGACACAACCAGAGAGAGAGGGGAGGATGAGCCAGCAAGACTGGATCTTGTGTTCACCCTGAGCAGTTCAGACATTGAGGACATCACTTACGAGAGGCCCCTTGGAGCTAGCGATCATGTGGTTCTGAGTTTTGACTATATAGTAGAGTTACAAGTGGAGAAGGTAACAGGAACTGAAGGGGACAGGCCAAACTATAAAAGGGGGGACTACACAGGTATGAGAAACTTCCTGCAGGAGGTTCAGTGGGACAGAGAAATGGTAGGAAAATCAGTAAACGAGATGATGGAATATGTGGCAACAAAGTGCAAGGAGGCAGAGGAAAGTTTTGTTCCCAAGGGAAACAGAAATAATAGGAAGACCAAAACGAGTCCTTGGTTTACCCGAAGGTGTAGGGAGGCAAAAACTAAGTGCAACAGAGAATGGAAAAGGTACAGGAGGCATAGGACCCAGGAAAACAAGGAGATTAGTAGAAGAGCCAGAAACGAGTATGCACAGATAAGGAGGGAGGCCCAGCGACAGTATGAAAACGACATAGCATCGAAAGTCAAATCTGACCCGAAACTGCTGTATAGCCACATTAGGAGGAAGACAACAGTCAAGGACCAGGTGATAAGGCTGAGGAAAGAAGGTGGAGAACTCACAAGAAACGATCAAGAGGTATGTGAGGAGCTCAACACGAGATTTAAGGAAGTATTTACAGTAGAGACAGGAAGGACTCTGGGGGGACAGACCAGATGGGGACACCAGCAAGGAATACACCAACAAGTGTTGGACGACATACATACAGATGAGGAGGAGGTGAAGAAACTGCTAAGGGACATCGATACCTCAAAGGCAATGGGACCGGACAACATCTCCCCGTGGGTCCTTAGAGAGGGAGCAGATATGTTGTGCGTGCCACTTACCACAATCTTCAACACATCCCTGGAAACTGGGCAACTACCTGAGGTATGGAAGACGGCAAATGTAGTTCCCATTTTTAAAAAAGGAGACAGAAAAGAGGCACTAAACTATAGACCTGTGTCATTGACGTGTATAGTATGCAAAATTATGGAGAAGATTATCAGGAGGAGAGTGGTGGAGCACCTGGAACGGAACAGGAGTATAAATGCCAACCAGCACGGATTCACGGAAGGCAAATCCTGTGTCACAAACCTTCTGGAGTTTTATGATAAAATAACAGAAGTAAGACAAGAGAGAGAGGGGTGGGTTGATTGCATCTTCTTGGACTGCAAGAAGGCCTTTGACACAGTTCCTCACAAGAGATTAGTGCAGAAGCTAGAGCATCAGGCGCATATAACAGGAAGGGCACTGCAATGGATCAGAGAATACCTGACAGGGAGGCAACAACGAGTCATGGTACGTAATGATGTATCACAGTGGGCACCTGTGACGAGCGGGGTCCCACAGGGGTCGGTCCTAGGACCAGTGCTATTTTTGGTATATGTGAACGACATGACGGAAGGGTTAGACTCAGAAGTGTCCCTGTTTGCAGATGATGTGAAGTTAATGAGGAGAATTAAATCTGATGAGGACCAGGCAGGACTTCAAAGAGACCTGGACAGACTGGACACCTGGTCCAGCAAATGGCTTCTCGAATTTAATCCTGCCAAATGCAAAGTCATGAAGATAGGGGAAGGGCACAGAAGACCACAGACAGAGTATAGGCTAGGTGGCCAAAGACTGCAAACCTCACTCAAGGAGAAAGATCTTGGGGTGAGTATAACACCGAGCATGTCTCCGGAAGCACACATCAATCAGATAACTGCTGCAGCATATGGGCGCCTGGCAAACCTGAGAACAGCATTCCGATACCTTAGTAAGGAATCATTCAAGACACTGTACACCGTGTATGTCAGGCCCATACTGGAGTATGCAGCACCTGTTTGGAACCCGCACTTGATAAAGCACGTCAAGAAACTAGAGAAAGTACAAAGGTTTGCGACAAGGTTAGTTCCAGAGCTAAGGGGAATGTCCTATGAAGAAAGATTAAGGGAAATCGGCCTGACGACACTGGAGGACAGGAGGGTCAGGGGAGACATGATAACGACATATAAAATACTGCGTGGAATAGACAAGGTGGACAAAGACAGGATGTTCCAGGGAGGGGACACAGAAACAAGAGGCCACAATTGGAAGTTGAAGACACAAATGAGTCAGAGAGATAGTAGGAAGTATTTCTTCAGTCATAGAGTTGTAAGGCAGTGGAATAGCCTAGAAAATGACGTAGTGGAGGCAGGAACCATACACAGTTTTAAGACGAGGTTTGATAAAGCTCATGGAGCGGGGAGAGAGAAGGTCTAGTAGCAACCGGTGAAGAGGCGGGGCCAGGAGCTAGGACTCGACCCGTGCAACCACAAATAGGTGAGTACAAATAGGTGAGTACACACACACACACACACACACACACACATCACTCACACACACACACACTCACACAACACACACACACACACACATACACACAGACATACAAGTAGTGGAGGCAGGAACCATACATAGTTTTAAGAAGAGGTATGACAAAGCTCAGGAAGCAGAGAGAGAGAGGATCCAGTAGCGATCAGTGAAGAGGCGGGGCCAGGAGCTGAGTCTCGACCCCTGCAACCACAATTAGGTGAGTACAATTAGGTGAGTACACACACACACACACACACACACACACACACATTACACACACACACACACACACATTACACACACACACACACACACACACACATTACACACACACACACACACACACACACATTACACACACACACACACACACATAATAACAGATTCAATCTTTCCATCCGGATATCAAATCCTCAGGAAAGACAGAGGGAGGAGAGGGGGAGGAGGAGTTGCACTGCTCATTAAAAACCAGTGGGGTTTTGAGAAAATGGAAGGAATGGATGGCATGGGCGAAAGGGACTACTTAGTAGGAACAATCCAGTCTGAGGGACATAAGGTGATAATTGCAGTAATGTACAACCCACCACAGAACTGCAGGAGGCCAAGAGAAGAATACGATGAGAGCAACAGAGCAATGATCGACACACTAGCCGAGGTGGCCAGGAGAGCACACATGGGGGGAGCAAAGTTACTAGTTATGGGTGATTTCAATCACAAGGAGATTGACTGGGAAAACCTGGAGCCCCATGGGGGTCCCGAAACATGGAGAGCCAAGATGATGGATGTGGTACTGGAAAACCTCATGCATCAACATGTTAGAGACACTACCAGAGAGAGAGGAGAGGATGAACCAGCAAGGTTGGACCTTGTATTCACCATGAGTAGTTCGGACATCGAGGGTATCATGTATGAAAGGCCCCTGGGAGCTAGTGATCATGTGGTTCTGTGCTTCGACTACATAGTTGAGCTCCAAGTGGAGAGAGTAGCAGGAATAGGCTGGGAAAAACCAAACTACAAAAGGGGGAACTACTCAGGCATGAGGAACTTCCTTCAAGACATTCAGTGGGAGAGGGAACTGACAGGAAAACCAGTACAAGAAATGATGGACTATGTAGCAACAAAATGCAAGGAGGCAGAGGAGAGGTTTGTTCCCAAGGGAAACAGAAATAATGGGAAGAACAGAACGAGTCCTTGGTTCACCCAAAGGTGTAGGGAGGCAAAAACTAGGTGTACTAGAGAATGGAAAAGGTACAGAAGACAGAGAACTCAGGAAAATAAAGAAATCAGCCGAAGAGCCAGAAACGAATATGCACAGATAAGAAGGGAGGCTCAGAGACAATATGAAAATGACATAGCATCAAAAGTAAAGACTGACCCGAAGCTGTTGTACAGCCACATCAGGAGGAAAACAACAGTCAAGGACCAGGTAATCAGACTGAGGAAGGGTGATGGGGAATTCACAAGAAACGACCGAGAGGTATGTCAGGAGCTCAACACAAGATTTAAAGAGGTATTTACAGTGGAAACCAGTAGGACTCCAAGAAATCAGAACAGGGGGGCACACCAGCAAGTGCTGGATGAGGTACATATAACCAAGGAGGAGGTGAAGAAGCTGCTATGCGAACTTGACACCTCAAAGGCGGTGGGACCAGACAACATCTCTCCATGGGTCCTTAAAGAGGGAGCAGAGATATTGTGTGAGCCATTAACAAAGATCTTCAACACATCATTTGAAACTGGGCAACTCCCTGAGGTATGGAAAATGGCAAATGTAGTCCCAATTTTTAAAAAGGGAGACAGACATGAGGCACTAAACTACAGACCTGTATCACTAACGTGTATAGTATGCAAGGTCATGGAGAAGATCATCAGGAGGAGAGTGGTGGGGCACCTGGAAAGAAACAAGTGTATAATTGACAACCAGCACGGTTTCAGGGAAGGAAAATCCTGTGTCACAAACCTACTAGAGTTTTATGACAAGGTGACAGAAGTAAGACAAGAGAGAGAGGGGTGGATCGACTGCATATTTTTGGACTGCAAGAAGGCCTTCGACACAGTTCCTCACAAGAGGTTACTGCAAAAGCTAGAGGACCAGGCACACATAACAGGAAAGGCACTGCAATGGATCAGAGAATATCTGACAGGGAGGCAACAACGAGTCATGGTACGCGACGAGGTGTCAGAGTGGGCGCCTGTGACAAGCGGGGTTCCACAGGGGTCAGTCCTAGGACCTGTGCTGTTCTTGGTATATGTGAACGACATAACGGAAGGGATAGACTCAGAAGTGTCCTTGTTTGCAGATGATGTGAAGTTAATGAGAAGAATCAAATCGGACGAGGATCAGGCAGGACTACAAAGAGACCTGGACAGGCTACAAGCCTGGTCCAGCAACTGGCTCCTTGAATTTAACCCTGCCAAATGCAAAGTCATGAAGATTGGGGAAGGGCAAAGAAGACCGCAGACACAATATAGTTTAGATGGCCAAAGACTGCAAACCTCACTCAAGGAAAAAGATCTGGGGGTGAGTATAACACCGAGCATATCTCCTGAGGCGCACATCAATCAGATAACTGCTGCAGCATACGGGCGCCTGGCAAACCTACGGATAGCGTTCCGATACCTCAGTAAGGATTCGTTTAAGACTCTGTATACCATCTACGTCAGGCCCATACTGGAGTATGCAGCACCAGTTTGGAATCCACACCTAGTCAAGCACGTCAAGAAATTAGAGAAAGTGCAAAGGTTTGCAACAAGACTAGTCCCAGAGCTACGGGGATTGTCCTATGAAGAAAGGTTGAGGGAAATCGGCCTGACGACACTGGAGGACAGGAGGGTCAGGGGAGACATGATAACGACATATAAAATACTGCGCGGAATAGACGAGGTGGACAAAGACGGGATGTTCCAGAGATGGGACACAGACACAAGAGGTCACAATTGGAAGTTGAAGACTCAGATGAATCAAAGGGATGTTAGGAAGTATTTCTTCAGTCATAGAGTAGTCAGGCCATGGAATAGCCTAGAAAGTGATGTAGTGGAGGCAGGAACCATACATAGTTTTAAGGCGAGGTATGATAGAGCTCATGGGGCAGGGAGAGAGAGGACCTAGTAGCAATCAGCGAAGAGGCGGGGCCAGGAGCTGTGACTCGACCCCTGCAACCACAAATAGGTGAGTACAAATAGGTGAGTACACACACACACACACACACACACACACACACACACACACACACACACACACACACACACACACACACACACACACTAGCAAAGTCAGGGTATTTCGGAATGATGATAGATGGACTGACTTGTGTCAATCTCCCTAAGTCTTAAGTCAATAAAGTTCATTTGAAGTTCTTTTCGTATTATTGTTCTCAAACTGCTAACTGACAACCCAAGATTGTAATCTACTCCCTCTTTGAAAGCATACAGCTTAGCCAATTTATCAGTTCTATCATGCATCTGAAGACCAATGTGAGATGGAATCCACAGCATGTGCACTCTGACTCCACTGTCCACAATCTTACCATACCTGTGTCTGGCTTCTGACACAAGCATGCCACAATTTATACTTAATGAGTTGAGAGCATTTATGGATGACAGAGAATCAGTTACAATTAAAGTGTCAACCTTAGATACATGGACGCATTTGAGTGCAAGGAGTATGGCAAACAGTTCTGTTTGAAGGGTAGAGGCCCAGTTATTGATGCGTGCTCCAATTTCTTTATGAGAGCCATCACTCTGTATGACAACAGCAGCACTACCAGCTGCACCAGTGGACTGGTGAACAGAACCATCAACGTAAATAATTTGTGAAAGAGTGTTCTGTGTGACTAAGTTATCAATACAGCTTAAGGCATCATGTTTGGCTTCAAGACGAAGCTTTGGTTGTGATTTAAGAAGAGTTTTGGGGGGAAATGGAGGAATGGTAGTTTGGAATGGGGTAATATCCCATGGAGCAGGGAAATGTCTCTGTTGTCTAACTTGATATAGATCATGTAGCTGGTTCATGCGGAGGTCGGTTCCAGTTTTTTCGATCCATCTGGAAGGATGTTCACCAGTGCTGAGGAAAGTTTGGAGGGCTTCTGTGCAGGGGTTTGAATGGGCTAGCCTAAGCATATTGACCCCAATAAGGATATTTCTTTCAGTAACACGATCTCTAATGCTTGGAATATTAAGTTCTTTCCGCATATTTAAAATTTTGGCAGTACGAGGGCATCCTAGGATGATCCTCATTGCTTCGTTTTGCAGTTTTTCCAGCCCTCCAAGCTTCCAGTCAGACACGAGTGCAAGTAGTGGCGCCTGCATAATCAACCAATGATCTAATATAAGCAAGATACATCATTTTCACAATTTTTCAGATAGTTCCTGACTATGGAACTGAACTTCTCCAGGCCGAGGGACTGACAACCTCAGATTCTACGACTTTAAGGGTGATGGACTGATTACATCGTCTTCACATCTCTACTGTTCCTGCCTACTTTCTGTATTCGACTGAAGAAGCCTACTGTGTAGGCGAAACGTTTCGGAATAAAGTTGTCTAACTGTTGCATATGTGTCTTACCTAACAGCACCATACCTGGGATGAAAACCTACCACAACTCTAAGTGCTCTCAGCCTTTCTTTGTATTGGCGACAAAGTCTCGTTACAACAGGTCCAAGTAGTGGAACCTCAAAGCCTAGATACCTGTATCTGCTTACATATTCTAGAAGAGACCCATCATGCAATTGGATCTGACGAACTGTGCCTCTCTGCCGAGGAGGACGCCTGTTGAGTATCTTTGTTTTATCCCCTGAGATTATTAACCCCAGGTCCTGACACGAGGCTAGTACATGATTAAAAATGTTTTGGGTGTTGGAGAATCCGGTGGTGTGAATCATTATGTCATCAGCAAAACTAACCATATAATGATGGGGCTGGCTAGGCATGGCATTAAGTAAGGCATTAATCAAAATGTTGAAAAGGGTGGGACTAAGCACACCTCCCTGTGGGGTTCCTAATTCAAAATCTTTAGTTACACTTCTATGTCCCTGGAACAACACAGACGACTTTCTGTTGGACAGGTAACCTTTAATCCAGCAGAGAAGCCATCCTCCAACATCCATTCTGGCAAGTTCACTAATGATTACATGTCGGTTGGCTACATCAAAAGCGGATTTAAGGTCAAGGAACGTAGTGTATGAGCTGTCAGTGTGCAGAGTGAGAAAGGTGGTAATGCAATGATGCACACTCCTTCCATGCATGAAGCCATGCAACCGTGGTGACAAGAATTCCTTAATTCTGTGCATAAGACGATTAAGAATCATCCTTTCGAATGTTTTACACAAGCAGCTAGTAAGGGATATTGGGCGAAATGAGTTTTGTTGATTGGGCTTCGGAATGGGAATAATGAGGCTATTGGTCCATGATTTAGGGAGCTCCACAGTGACATAACTCATGTTATATAATTCAAGTAAAGGATTACCTGGTACTCGACACAGCAATCTGAGTATGTTGTAAGTAATACCATCCTCACCAGGCGACGTGGAGTTGCCCTTAGTGCTGCATCAAGTTCATAATTAGTGAAAGGAATGTTGCAGTCATCTGCCTTGCTGAGCATAAAGCAAACAAGTCTCTCCCTTGTATCATATTTATCCATTAATTTCGCCTGTGTGGTACTGGGAAGACTGTCATAGCTAGATGGCAGCCCAAGCACTGACTAACTCATTCGCCCTATGCAAGGGATGAGGGTGCGCGATCTGCCCAGTTCTGTTACCCTTAATTCTATTTATGTCCCTCCATGCCCGGCTAAGTGGGGTGTGAGCATTGAGACCATTGACAAATTGTTCCCAGTCTGTTTGCCGCAGCTCTGTCATACGTTCTCTGGCAGCAGCAAGGGCAGTTTGGAAGAGGCTCAGCATTTCAGGGGTACGATGGTTTCTATAGGCTAGGCCTAGTCTGCGAGCAGTACGTTTCAATGTTCGAAGTTTAGAATCATTGTAATAGGTATGATTTTTATAAGACTTATGATTATTATGGAAGTCATTTGGATTTAGAGTAGTAGGAGGTTTCAGAGGCGGCTCTAAGAAGTTCTGAATACTGCTCACAAGGTCATTGTTAAAAGTCTCGACAGAGGTACACACATAGGAATTATACCAGTCAGTCACATGTGCAACAAAGTCATCATGTTGATCAGGGGAAACATTAAGACGTTTCCGTTTGAATATCCCACCAGGGAGAATAGTATTACCAATATCTAGAGAGGTTAGCCTTGGGAAATGATCAGACGCTATATCTGTTACAATGGAAGACTCACAGCTGGCAGAAGTAATGTTGAAGCTCAGGCACAGATCAAGGACACCTCCATAGATATGTGTGGGTTCAAGGTCACCTACAATTTGCACATTATCATGACTGTTTAAGAGTGACAACAGTTGATTGCCATTACGATTACCAAACTGAGAGTTTCCAATGCTTTTGTGTCTTGCATTATAATCACCAATAATGAGAGTAGGTTCAGACTGAGCACAAGTTGGGAGCTCCAAGTAATTAAACTTATCAGCAGGAGCGTACAAGTTAAATATGTTGAGAGCAGAGTTCCCAATATAAATCCTAACACCGTGATACTGTAGCCCCTCTGTTTTCTTATGTGCAAGAAGTTGATGGGGAAGTGGTTTGTACAAAGCTATTTTGTAACTCCTGTTAAGCGCTGCACGAGAGTAGATATATGATGGTGGAGTCCCTTGGCCAATCCACTCAGCCAATATCAGATCATTTGGAAGTCAACGAGGGTTTGCAACTTGATCTGACAACAGGAATTTAGGATCCAAGTACTTATTGACATTGTGGATAACAATAAGCACTTTAGGTGATCTTCGGTGGCCCGGTGGCCTGGTGGCTAAAGCTCCCGCTTCACACACGGAGGGCCCGGGTTCGATTCCCGGCGGGTGGAAACATTTCGACACGTTTCCTTACACCTGTTGTCCTGTTCACCTAGCAGCAAATAGGTACCTGGGTGTTAGTCGACTGGTGTGGGTCGCATCCTGGGGGACAAGATTAAGGACCCCAATGGAAATAAGTTAGACAGTCCTCGATGACGCCCTGACTTTCTTGGGTTATCCTGGGTGGCTAACCCTCCGGGGTTAAAAATCCGAACGAAATCTTATCTTATCTTATCTTAAGCTTCATTAGTCTGTGTCGTGGACATGAGGAATGAAGGTTGGAGATGCGTAAGTATCAGCAGCCCTTTACAACCCCCACAACAACAACAAGTTTTTAGTCTGGTAAAATAAAGAACATTTGTTAGAGTGTTATCAAGATGTGTGAGGTGGAGAAGGAAGCAGATATGACCAAGTGTAGTCGACAACTGTATCTGGTCAAGGTTAACACTTGTTATATCAATGTTTTATATAACAGACAGGTAGATGATGTCTTAAGTGTGGAAAGTTTCACCAGCCAGTGACTTCTTCAGTCCAATACAGAGATAAACTGTGTAAGACCAGGTGTTTGAGGTAATCAGTCCCTCAGCCTTAGCCTGAACAAGAACCACACTGGAAATAAGTCAGTTTGATTAGGGTGGGAAGGTTATCTTAAGTACGTGTTACTATGTATGATAATTTGTGTAAGTGTATTTATGTAGCTAAACAACACTAATACATTATCTCCAGCCTGAGGGACTGATTACCTCAAACTCCTCAGCTTCCACTGTTACTGGTATACCTTGTACATGTACTGTTATACCTTGTACATGTACTGGTATACCTTGTACATGTACTGGTATACCTTGTACATGTACTGGTATACCTTGTACATGTACTGGTATATCTTGTACATGTACTTGTATACCTTGTACATGTACTGGTATACCTTGTACATGTACTGGTATACCTTGTACATGTACTGGTATACCTTGTACATGTACTTGTATACCTTGTACATGTACTTGCATACCTTGTACATGTACTGGTATACCATATATATGTACTTGTATACCATGTACATGTACTTGTATACCATGTACTTGTACTTGTATACCTTGTACTTGTATACCTTGTACATGTACTTGTATATGTTGTACATGTACTTGTATACCATGTACATATACTTGTATACCATGTACATGTACTTGTATACCTTGTACATGTACTTGTGTATCTTGTACATGTACTTGTATACCTTGTACATGTACTTGTATACATTACTAATAGGTATCAGTACGTCACCATTAAAGACACAGCATCAGCAACACGGCCACTTGATACTGGAGTTCCGCAGGGAAGTGTCCTTGGTCCCCTGCTCTTCCTCATATACATCAATGACCTTCCAAACGTATCCCAACACCTGAAACCCATTCTCTTTGCTGATGACACGACTTATGTCATCTCTCACCCTAATCTTGCCACCCTCAACACCATTGTGAATGAGGAGCTGATTAAAATATCGACTTGGATGACAGCCAATAAACTTACGCTTAACACTGACAAAACCTACTATATTATGTTTGGTAGCAGAGCAGGAGATGCACAAATTAACATTAAGATTGACAACACTCTAATTACCAGAAATAATGGGGGAAAATTCCTAGGCTTATACCTTGACAACAACCTGAATTTCAGCACCCATATCCAGCATATAGCCAAAAAAGTATCCAAAACGGTTGGGATCCTCTCCAAGATACGATACTATATGCCGCCAAATGCCCTTCTCACACTATACCACTCACTTATTTATCCATACCTCACCTACGCTATTTGTGCTTGGGGATCAACTGCAGCAACACACCTAAAGCCAACAATAACCCAACAAAAAGCTGCAGTAAGAATAATCACTAAATCCCATCCCTGGCAGCACACCCCCCCACTCTTCAAAGATCTAAACTTACTCCCAGTTCAGTACATCCACACTTACTACTGTGCAATCTATATCTACAGTGTACATGTACTTGTATACCTTGTACATGCACTTGTATACCTTGTACTTGTACTTGTATACATTGTACATGTACTGGTATACCTTGTACATGCACTGGTATACCTTGTACATGCACTGGTATACCTTGTACATGTCCTGGTATACCTTGTGCATGTACTTGTATACCTTGTGCACCTTGTACATGTATGTGTATTCCTTGTACATGTACTGGTATACCTTGTACATGTACTGGTATACCTTGTACATGTACTGGTATACCTTGTACATGTACTGGTATACCTTGTACATGTACTGGTATACCTTGTACATGTACTGGTATACCTTGTACATGTACTGGTATACCTTGTACATGTACTGGTATACCTTGTACATGTACTGGTATACCTTGTACATGTACTGGTATACCTTGTACATGTACTGGTATACCTTGTACATGTACTGGTATACCTTGTACATGTACTGGTATACCTTGTACATGTACTGGTATACCTTGTACATGTACTGGTATACCTTGTACATGTACTGGTATACCTTGTACATGTACTGGTATACCTTGTACATGTACTGGTATACCTTGTACTGGTATACCTTGTACATGTACTGGTATACCTTGTACATGTACTGGTATACCTTGTACATGTACTGGTATACCTTGTACATGTACTGGTATACCTTGTACATGTACTGGTATACCTTGTACATGTACTGTATACCTTGTATACCTTGTACATGTACTGGTATACCTTGTACATGTACTGGTATACCTTGTACATGTACTGGTATACCTTGTACATGTACTGTATACCTTGTACATGTACTGGTATACCTTGTACATGTACTGGTATACCTTGTACATGTACTGGTATACCTTGTACATGTACTGTATACCTTGTACATGTACTGGTATACCTTGTACATGTACTGGTATACCTTGTACATGTACATGTACTGGTATACCTTGTACATGTTCTTGTATACCCTGTACATGTACTGTATACCTTGTACATGTACTGGTATACCTTGTACATGTACTGTATACCTTGTACATGTACTGGTATACCTTGTACATGTGCTGGTATACCTTGTACATGTACTGTATACCTTGTACATGTACTGGTATACCTTGTACATGTACTTGTATACCTTGTACATGTACTGGTATACCTTGTACATGTACTTGCATACCTTGTACATGTTCTTGTATACCTTGTACACCTTGTATGTACCTTGTACATGTACTGGTATACCTTGTACATGTACTGGTATACCTTGTACATGTACTGGTATACCTTGTACATGTACTGGTATACCTTGTACATGTACTGGTATACCTTGTACATGTACTGGTATACCTTGTACATGTACTGGTATACCTTGTACATGTACTGGTATACCTTGTACATGTACTGGTATACCTTGTACATGTACTGGTATACCTTGTACATGTACTGGTATACCTTGTACATGTACTGGTATACCTTGTACATGTACTGGTATACCTTGTACATGTACTGGTATACCTTGTACATGTACTGGTATACCTTGTACATGTACTGGTATACCTTGTACATGTACTGGTATACCTTGTACATGTACTGGTATACCTTGTACATGTACTGGTATACCTTGTACATGTACTGGTATACCTTGTACATGTATTTTTATACCTTGTACATGTACATGTACTTGTATACCTTGTACATGTGCATGTATATCTTGTACATGTACTTGTATACCTTGTACATGTACTTGTATACCTTGTACATGTACATGTACTGGTATACCTTGTACATGTACTGGTATACCTTGTACATGTACTGGTATACCTTGTACATGTACTGGTATACCTTGTACATGTACTGGTATACCTTGTACATGTACTGGTATACCTTGTACATGTACTGGTATACCTTGTACATGTACTGGTATACCTTGTACATGTACTGGTATACCTTGTACATGTACTGGTATACCTTGTACATGTACTGGTATACCTTGTACATGTACTTGTATACCTTGTACATGTACTGGTATACCTTGTACATGTACTGGTATACCTTGTACATGTACTGGTATACCTTGTACATGTACTGGTATACCTTGTACATGTACTGGTATACCTTGTACATGTACTGGTATACCTTGTACATGTACTGGTATACCTTGTACATGTACTGGTATACCTTGTACATGTACTGGTATACCTTGTACATGTACTGGTATACCTTGTACATGTACTGGTATACCTTGTACATGTACTGGTATACCTTGTACATGTACTGGTATACCTTGTACATGTACTGGTATACCTTGTACATGTACTGGTATACCTTGTACATGTACTGGTATACCTTGTACATGTACTGGTATACCTTGTACATGTACTGGTATACCTTGTACATGTACTGGTATACCTTGTACATGTACTTGGTATACCTTGTACATGTACTGGTATACCTTGTACATGTACTGGTATACCTTGTACATGTACTGGTATACCTTGTACATGTACTGGTATACCTTGTACATGTACTGGTATACCTTGTACATGTACTGGTATACCTTGTACATGTACTGGTATACCTTGTACATGTACTGGTATACCTTGTACATGTACTGGTATACCTTGTACATGTACTGGTATACCTTGTACATGTACTGGTATACCTTGTACATGTACTGGTATACCTTGTACATGTACTGGTATACCTTGTACATGTACTGGTATACCTTGTACATGTACTGGTATACCTTGTACATGTACTGGTATACCTTGTACCACTTGTAACTCTTACGAACACAATCAACAAAGCCAACCTGCATGTCACACTTGTCAACCAAGAGCATGTTTTGTGTATAATCAATCACTGTCACTGGTTTTCGAATACGTTCATTAGTCACTCGATCAACTTTGCCACTGTCTTGCATTTCGTTACAGTGAATGGTTGTCAACAATGCGACATCTCGTTTGTCATGCCACCGTAATGCCATGATGTCATTGGCAGTAAACACCTGCACGTCATCACCACGAGCACCTGCGTTGAACCTGGGCATATGTTTACGATTAGAACGCACTGTGCCACACACATCTGTCTTGTTCACTCGCAAGAAATCACTGAGTAAAGGGCTTGTGTACCAGTTATCGGTATATAATGTATGCCCCTTACCAAGATAAGGTGCCATCATGCTTCTCACTACGTCACCTGAGATACCCAATAACATCTTGGTATCTTTCAATGTTTTACATCCCGTGTATACAACAATATCCAACACCAGGCCACTGTCACAGTCACAGAGTACAAACAGTTTTATATCAAAGTGTTTCCTCTTGCTCGGTATATATACTGCTTGAATGACAGCCTTCCTTTGAACAAAATCAAAGACTCATCAATTACAAGATTCTTGAATGGATAAAAGTACATGTTGAACTTCTGTTTGAGATACAAAAAAAAAAAAACATTTCTAATCTTGTATAACCTGTCACTTCTGTCAGGCCTGGTTTTGTCAGAGAAGTGTAACATACGTAACAGTAAGATAAACCTGTTCACTGGGATGATTTCACTGTAGGCCATGGTACAAATTAGCCGATCTGTGGACCAGTATGCTTTTATATTATGCTTATAGACATGAGGCATAAGCATTATTGTTGAAAAAAGCAAATACATTTCTGCAACAGTCGTCTCTTTCCACCGGTGTAGTCTTGACTGTGGTGATATCATCGTATTTGCCATGGTGTACTCAAAATACTTGTTAGTTTTCCTGACAATAATTTCCATCAAGGGCTGGTCAAAGAATATTTCAAAAAATTCCAGTTCATTGGCCGTGGTTCCAAGGGGACAAGTAGGTAGAATCCCACTTTGAGAGTCATCAAATTGGTGGGGATTGGGAACAAAATTTGGATTTTGCTGCCAATCCCAGATATGGTTTGCTGGTGGATACTGGACATCATAGGCTGGTTGTGCGGGTGGTTGAGGTTGTGGTGGGGTGGTGGCTGATGCTCCGCTTTGTTCTTGAACTGAGGAGTCAGCAGCATGGGTCCCAGCCTGGGCTGGTGAGTCACGCATGGCCGTGGCACTACCATCACCACTACCACCATCTACTGATGCCTGTGGTCTATCCATGCCAAGTGTAGCCACATCATCCTCACTATCACTGTCTATACCTGTTGTAGGGCCACGGGATGTACTCCGTCCCCTGGGCACTGCATAGGGTACACTACCAGAGCGCATGCGGCGGTGTACATACCAACGCTTCACTGGTGAATATGTTTCCTCACTATCACTACTCGAATGATCGTCAAGAGCAATAAAATCACAATCCATGTCACCATCCTCATCATTACTGAAGTCAGAGGCCTGACCACGCGAAAATAATAGTTTTCTCTTGCATTGAGGTACAACTGACCGTGACTGAGGAGTGCCCATACCAGAGGTAGAAGGTTGAGGATCGTCAGGGTTTTCTGCGCTATTATCGATATCCTGGTCATTCCTTTCGGTCACTAATTGATCAAAGCCAAAGAAATCGTCTTCATTTCCACTTCCATCAGTGTCAGAACTATCAGATAGGAAGAGGAGAGTCCCAATTTTCCTTGGAGTGAGCGCTGCCTTGCGACGAGGCATGGTTAACAAAGGTAACTGAGCCGGCATTCCCACAATGCCATGCGGGCGCCTAGATTTTTTTTGTTTATGGTGCACACCCACTACGCAGACCCATTCTCTCGCATGTAGGCCTATGAGCGTTTTCGCGCTAAATTTGACGGCACTAGAATTTTGGCATAGATCTACGGTTTGGACCCTGAATGTGAAGCCGTAGATCTACAGGACGGACCCTGAAAGGGTTAAGTTACTGTTTATGACAATTTTAAAAATCTGAACTTGTTTTATGATCCATTTCCATGGATAAGATTATGTTCGGATTACCAAAAAGTCAGTGTGTCATCGAAGACAGTCTGTCCTATTTCCATTGGGGTCCTTAAAAGTCCTGCCCCCCAGGATGCGACCCACACTATATGGTACATTAACCCGCCTACCAGTGAACTTGCCCTCGTCTGCTTCACCTGACGTTACTATATAAGCGCCAGGATTCTTTCTTCTGCTTCAGAATCTCCACGACTATGGTGCTGTTCGCACCTACTCCTAGGTTGAGGGACTGATTACCTCATCTTCTGTACATAGTTCTACTGTCTTCAAGTTATGTCCTAGAATTTGTATTGATAAAGCCACTGGATGGCGAAACGTCTACAATAAAGATACCCAGATGTTGCACATGTGTCTTACTCTCATCTTGTCGGTATTATATACCATTCGTACACAACTTGTCAGACACTGCAACATCATGGAATCTTGATTCTAAGGACATGTACATAACCTTCACGACTACGACAACTACTACTACAACTAACCCATCTCTTTGGGAAGGACCTACTTCCACTGGGGTATCCCGCCTACCAGTGAACTTGCCCTCGTCTGCTTCACCTGACGTTACTATATAAGCGCCAGGATTCTTTCTTCTGCTTCAGAATCTCCACGACTATGGTGCTGTTCGCACCTACTCCTAGGTTGAGGGACTGATTACCTCATCTTCTGTACATTGTTCTACTGTCTTCAAGTTATGTCCTAGAATTTGTATTGATAAAGCCACTGGATGGCGAAACGTCTACAATAAAGATACCCAGATGTTGCACATGTGTCTTACTCTCAACTGCTTTAATTATTGGACTACTGAAAGTTATGCCTCTTGGGGTAAATTCACTTTGAAATACGCACCTCTCCGTGTATATACATTGAGAAATACGCACCTCTCCGTGTATATACATTGAGAAATACGCACCTCTCCGTGTATATACATTGAGAAATACGCACCTCTCCGTGTATATACATTGAGAAATACGCACCTCTCCGTGTATATACATTGAGAAATACGCACCTCTCCGTGTATATACATTGAGAAATAAGCATCTCTCCGTGCATATACATTGAGAAATAAGCACCTCTCCGTGTATATACATTGAGAAATAAGCACCTCTCCGTGTATATACATTGAGAAATAAGCACCTCTCCGTGTATATACATTGAGAAATACGCACCTCTCCGTGTATATACATTGAGAAATACGCACCTCTCCGTGTATATACATTGAGAAATGAGCACCTCTCCGTGTATATACATTGAGAAATAAACACATCTCCGTTTATATACATTGAAAAATACACACCTCTCCGTGTATATACACTGGGAAATACACACCTCTACGTGTATATAAACTGAGAAATATACACCTCTCCGTGTATATACACTGAAAAATACGTACCTCTCCGTGTATATACACTGAAAAACACGCACCGTATGAAAAAAACTTCATAAATCAATATAATCTGACTACATACCATGGAAAATTAACAAGGTGGATATCGTAAAGCCTATTTACCTAAAACTTACATAGTCTATGATGAGAGAGAAAAACGTTTTAGTTTTCTGTTGACAAGTGAAGAGTAATAGGGAAAAATTACCTAACATTTTCCTTCGAGAGGCTGGAAGGGAAGTTTTTATTTTAGTTAATACGGCAATTTAGGGAAAAGGGACAGACTGAAGTAATCCACTTCTGCTGGATGTACAAGGAGAAACTATAACAATTTTGACATTTTACCTGTATGTGTATACACGGAGGGGAAAAAATGTATCAAGGTTATAGTGGGACCAACACTTTTGTTTGGTGCGAAACGAAATACACAACCCACACATAGGAGAGAGGAGCTGACGAAGACGTTCCGGTCTGACTTGGACCATTTACGAAGTGACACTAACATAAGAGTGATGGAGACAGTATATATAGGCGAGAGGGACCATGAGAGGAAGAAAAGGAAATAATGGGAGATATATACCTTACCACTCCCACTACTTGCTTTTCTACTTCTTTTGGTCCTATCCAGGCTCTGGTGGCCTGGTGGTTAACGCTCTCGCTTCACACGGTGAGGGCCTGGGTTCGATTCCCAGCCAGAGTAGAAACATTGGACGTGTTTCTTTCCACCTGTTGTCTATGTTCCCCATCAGTAAAATGGGTACCTGGGTGTTAGTCGACTGGTGTGGGTCGCATCCTGGGACACTGACCTAAGGAGGCCTGGTCACAGACCGGGCCGCGGGGGCGTTGACCCCCGGAACTCTCTCCAGATAAACTCCAGGTCAGGGGTGGTGATGATAGTGGTGGAGAGATGAAAGAGGAGACCTGGAGGCTGGAGAGAGAGAGAGAGAGAGAGAGAGGTATGGTGGGACTCCCAGGAGTGGTGGACAGTGACGCAGGACAGGCGGACAGACAAAGGCGTCTCATCGCCTTAATGGGGTGTCCTAGAGAGACCATCAGGAGCCACCTACGTGCTTCTACTGTCTCTAACAGTGTCTCACACTGCTCTAATGAGACCATCCCAGAGATAATACAGACCAGCCAGTGTGTAATACACTACAATACTGCTACTGTGAAGACTGGAACATGGCTAATCATTCCTCTGCCTGTATTCACCGACTTGTGTTTGCAGGGAGGAAGCTGTCGAGAGACAGTTCCTGACCCCATAGACAGAAATAAGACGAATAAGACACATCTGCAGAATTTAGATAATTTTCTGCCAAAATGTTTAGCTTTCACGACAGGCTTTCTCAGTTGAATGCAGACAAATGAAACACTGGAAATAGTTTAGCTATGAAGTGGTCAGTCCCTCACACCTAAAGATTAGGCATGCGGCCAGACATTATACACCAGAGTAAAGACAAGACGAAGCAGCGAAAATTGATGTCACAGTTCAGAGTTTATTCTTTTTTAACGTCACAGGTGAGCATGGACCACTAGTGCAAGGAAGTCATGTGGATATATGGACTGATAAAGCCACTGTGTGGTGAAACGTTTCCACAATTAAGATACCCGAGTGTTGCACAAGGAAGTCATGCTCGACAGCTGTTTAGTAAAGGATACTACGATTGTGACTCACAATCATATTCGTATTACTGATGGTATACAATACCAAGTTTGGGGAATAAGGGACATCTGCAACACGGGTACAAGGAAGGTCTTCTGCAATTGCTTAGCTAAGCAACTGTCTAACATGTTCAACTTCCACTAGCTGGCCACCTTCACCTGAGACGTCAACTTCCATTGTTTCACCTCACTTCTGCTGTAGTTTGTGAGATCAGGCCTGTTGGCCCATACTAGGCAGGTCCTTTACAATTCATCCCACTAACAAAACATTTGACCAACCCAATTTTCAATGCCACCCAAGAAACAAGCTCCGATGTGCAAGTCCCTCTCAAATCCAACCCCTCCCACTCATGTACTTATCCAACCTAAATTTGAAACTACCCAAAGTCCTAGCCTCAATAACCCAATGCGGAAATGGTATGGTGATACCGACAAGATGTGGAAAAAGACACTTATGTACAGTTCAGGACATTTATTAAAGGAAACGTTTCGCCACGAGTGGCTTCTTCAGTCCTAATACAGAGAAAACTAAGAAAACACACATATATATAGTGGTGGGAGTCAGGTGAGGTGAAGCGTGGGTAGAGGTGGTAGTAGTAGTAGTAGTAGTAGTAATGGAACTAAGGAGGTGAGGTTAGAGAGGGACCTGCTGGCATCAAGTAACACCAGTTCCCAGGATGGGTAATATCCTCTTGCTTAGTAATTTTGAAATACTGTAACTACCGGATTTTTGCTTTATAGTGTTACTGACAGAAATTAGTGCAGCTTCAATGCATTTTCTCCGTCTTAAGTCGTCTTCTTTAATAACTAGTTTAGCTTCATTGAATTTCATGAGGTGTCCAACATCGTCTCTATGTTGAACACATGCGTTTTTGCGGTCATCATTTCTGCAAGCATTTTTGTGTTCTGCTATTCTAATGTCCAGAGTTCTGGCTGTTTCCCCTACATATACTTTTCATGGTAGTGTAGATTCCTGCACTTGTGCCAGAATCATGCTTGGGTTTTTGTATCAGGTTCCTAATAGTAGTTGAAGAGCTGGACATTAGAATAGCAGAACACAAAAATGCTTGCAGAAATGATGACCGCAAAAACGCATGTGTTCAACATAGAGACGATGTTGGACACCTCATGAAATTCAATGAAGCTAAACTAGTTATTAAAGAAGACGACTTAAGACGGAGAAAATGCATTGAAGCTGCACTAATTTCTGTCAGTAACACTATAAAGCAAAAATCCGGTAGTTACAGTATTTCAAAATTACTAAGCAAGAGGATATTACCCATCCTGGGAACTGGTGTTACTTGATGCCAGCAGGTCCCTCTCTAGCCTCACCTCCTTAGTTCCATTACTACTACTACTACTACTACCACCTCTACCCACGCTTCACCTCACCTGACTCCAGCCACTATATATATGTGTGTTTTCTTAGTTTTCTCTGTATTAGGACTGAAGAAGCCACTCGTGGCGAAACGTTTCCTTTAATAAATGTCCTGAACTGTACATAAGTGTCTTTTTCCACACATATTATAAACAACAATGGGCCCAAGACTGATCCCTGTGGAACGCCACTTGTTACTGATCCCCACTCGGATTTAACCCCATTTATGGACACTCTCTGCTTCCTGTCTGTGAGCCATGATTCGATCCACGAGAGCACTCTTCCCCCAATGCCATGAGCTGCTACTTTCTTCAACAGTCTTTGGTGCGGAACTCTATCAAATGCCTTACTAAAATCTAAGTAAATAATATCAAATTCTTTATCGTGGTCAACAGCCTCAAAAGCTTTACTGAAGAAAGTTAATAAATTAGTTAGACAAGACCGGCCTCTTGTGAATCCATGCTGAGTATCATTAATCAAGCTATGCTTATCGAGATGGCTTCTTATAATCTGAGCTATAATTGACTCTAGTAATTTGCCTACAATTGAGGTCAGGTTTATTGGGCGGTAATTTGACGGTAACGACTTGTCCCCTGTTTTAAAAATAGGAATTACATTAGCCATCTTCCACATATCAGACACTACACCTGTTTGAAGAGATAAATTAAAAATATTAGTTAATGGTTCACAGACTTCCATTTTGCATTCCTTATGAACCCTTGAAAAAACCTCATCAGGACCCGGTGACTTATTTTGCTTCAGTCGGTCTATCTGCTTCACAACCATTTCACTAGTGACTGTGATGTTACATAGTTTATCTTCTTCTGTCCCACTATAAAAATTAATTACCGGAATATTATTAGTGTCTTCCTGTGTAAAAACCGAGAGAAAATAATTATTTAAAATCGAGCACATTTCATTCTCTTTGTCAGTAAGATGCCCATAGTTATTTTTAAGAGGACCTATCTTATCTCTGACTTTTGTTCTATATACCTGGAAAAAACTTTTTGGGTTAGTTTTAGAATCCCTAGCAACTTTAATTTCATAGTCCCTTTTAGCTTTTCTTATCCCCTTTTTAATGTCCCTCTTAATGTCAATATACTGATTCATAAGATGACCCTCGCCTCTTTTGATACGCCTATAAATTCCTTTCTTATGCCCTAGTATATATTTCAGCCTATTATTCATCCATTTTGGGTCATTTCTATTTGATCTAATTTCTTTATAAGGGATAAACGTTCTTTGAGCAGCATGTATTGTGTTCAGAAAACTGTCATATTCATAGCTCTCTTCGTTACCCCAGTCAACAGATGATAAGTGTTCTCTAAGCCCATCGTAATCTGCTAAGCGAAAATCTGGGACTGTTACTGAGTTATCCCTACTATCATACTTCCATTCAATGCTAAATGTAATTGATTTGTGGTCGCTAGCACCCAGTTCCTCTGAAACTTCTAAATTATTAACAAGGGATTCGTTGTTTGCCAGAACTAAGTCAAGCAGGTTATTACCCCTTGTAGGTTCTGTCACAAACTGCTTCAAAAAACAATCCTGAACTACTTCTAAGAAGTCGTATGATTCTAAATTCCCAGTCAAGAAATTCCAATCAATATGACTAAAGTTAAAGTCTCCTAGAATTACTACATTATCGTGCCTTGTGGCCCTAACAATTTCCTCCCATAGTAGTCTCCCCTGGTCCCTATCTAAATTTGGGGGACGGTATATCACACCTAAAATTAATTTTTCATGCCCCTCTGAAAATTCTATCCAAACAGACTCTGTATGTGTTACTTCAGACTTAATACCCGTTTTTATGCAACAGTTCAAGCGATCTCGGACATACAATGCCACCCCACCCCCCTTACCGACACTTCAATCTACTTGGAACAATTTAAAACCCTGGATGTGACATTCTGCAGGTATGTCCCGACTTTTTGAATTAAACCACATCTCAGTAATGGCAACTACATCTATGTTACCTGCACTAGCAACTAGTCTCAACTCGTCCATCTTATTCCTGGCACTGCGACTATTTGTGTAATAAATATTTAAAGACCCTCCTCTCTGTGATGAATGGTTTGAAAAACCGACAAGTTGAAGATTGAGACACTTATGCAGCATATGGGAATCTTTATTCAGGAAACGTTTCGCCACACAGTGGCTTCTTCAGTCCAATACAAAGAGGAAGGCGTAAGGAGAGGAGGAGAATGAGGTAATCAGTCCCTCAACCTGGAGTCGATGTGTTCAGTCCATCAATCTTGTAGAATGTACAGCATAAGGCCGTAGACGTGGCTTATATACTGTAGTGAGGTGACTTGAAGCAGGTGGAGGCGGGATCATAGTGGTACCATCCACTAGTCGAAGTAGGTCTTTGTCCAAAGGTTGAACAAGCGTTGAAGAATTCTTTGTAAGAAGATCCCATGATGCTGCAGTGTCTGACAGTTGTGATGAATGGTTTGAAAAACCGACAAGTTGAAGATTGAGACACTTACGCAGCATATGGGAATCTTTATTCAGGAAACGTTTCGCCACACAGTGGCTTCTTCAGTCCAATACAAAGAGGAAGGCGTAAGGAGAGGAGGAGAATGAGGTAATCAGTCCCTCAACCTGGAGTCGATGTGTCATCCCTCTCCCCATCTACTAACTCCCCTACTCTGTTTTTAACTAACAAATCCATACTCTCCCTAGGCTTTCTTAACTTGTTTAACTCACTCCAAAATTTTTTCTTATTTTCATTAAAATTTCTTGACAGTGCCTCTCCCACTCTATCATCTGCTCTCCTTTTGCACTCTCTCACCACTCTCTTCACCTTTCTTTTACTCTCCATATACTCTGCTCTTTTTATAACACTTCTGCTTTGTAAAAACCTCTCGTAAGCTACCTTTTTCTCTTTTATCACACCCTTTACTTCATCATTCCACCAATCACTCCTCTTTCCTACTGCCCCCACCCTCCTATAACCACAAACTTCTGCCCCACATTCTAATACTGCATTTTTAAAACTATTCCAACCCTCTTCAACCCCTCCACTACTCATCTTTGCACTAGCCCACCTTTCTGCCAATAGTCGCTTATATCTCGCCCGAACTTCCTCCTCCCTTAGTTTATACACTTTCGCCTCCCTCTTACTTGTTGTTGCCACCTTTCTCTTTTCCCATCTACCTCTTACTCTAACTGTAGCTACAACTAAATAATGATCCGATATATCAGTTGCCCTTCTATAAACATGTACATCCTGGAGCCTACCCATCAACCTTTTATCCACCAATACATAATCTAACAAACTACTTTCATTACGTGCTACATCATACCTTGTATATTTATTTATCCTCTTTTTCATAAAATATGTATTACTTATTACCAAATTTCTTTCTACACATAGCTCAATTAAAGGCTCCCCATTTACATTTACCCCTGGCACCCCAAATTTACCTACTACTCCCTCTATAACATTTTTACCCACTTTAGCATTGAAATCCCCAACCACCATTACTCTCACACTTGATTCAAAACTCCCCACGCATTCACTCAACATTTCCCAGATTCTCTCTCTCTCCTCTACACTTCTCTCTTCTCCAGGTGCATACACGCTTACTATAACCCACTTTTCACATCCAATCTTTATTTTACTCCGCATAATCCTTGAATTTATACATTTGTAGTCCCTCTTTTCCTGCCATAGCTTATCCTTCAACATTATTGCTACTCCTTCTTTAGCTCTAACTCTATTTGAAACCCCTGACCTAATCCCATTTATTCCTCTCCATTGAAACTCTCCCACCCCCTTCAGCTTTGTTTCACTTAAAGCCAGGACATCCAGTTTCTTCTCTTTCATAACATCCACAATCATCTCTTTCTTATCATTTGCACAACATCCACGCACATTCAGACTTCCCACTTTGACAATTTTCTTCTTCTTATTCTTTTTAGTAATCTTTACAGGAAAAGGGGTTACTAGCCCATTGTTCCCGGCATTTTAGTTGACTTTTACAACACGCATGGCTTACGGAGGAAAGATTCTTATTCCACTTCCCCATGGATATAAAAGGAAAAGTAATAAGACCGAGAACTATTAAGATAAAATCAAAGAAAACTCAGATGAGTGTGTATAAATAAATACTTACCTACGTCCTTTCTAAATCTAAATTTATCCAACTTATATCCATTATTCCTGGTTCTTACCTGGTTCGACACCCTCAGTACTTTATTAATATCTCCCTTGTTTATGCCCGTCATCCACTTATACACTTCAATGATATCTCCCCTCATTCTACGCCTCTCCAGAGAGTGGAGATTTAAGGCTTTGTATTGCATAAGGCCTCGATGTATTTTTAATAAAAACCAGTATATAGGTCTGACTCAGGGTGTAGCTTACCTTGGTATGCTTGAGTGGTACCAAGTTCAGAAAAGTATTAGGCATTATGAGTTCTACGAAGATCTTCAATTACTAGCATGGGCTCAGCATCTCATTTAGTTATAGCATTAAAACATCTGAAGTCTGATCTATAAGTATTGACTGTCTTTTTAATCAATACAAGAACAAAATGATGACGTAAATGGTTCAATAATACCCAAGTTCAATTTGTCTACCTCTTGATCAAATGAGTTCCTAAGATAAGCGAGAGCTGGATAAAGTTACAATTTAAATAACTCAGAACTAGTTAATTCAGTGTTATGAAGTATAGTACAGTTCAGGATATTTATTAGAGGAAATGTTTCGCCACAAGTGGCTTTTCAGTCCTAGGACTGAAGGATTCTTTAGTTCTAGGACTGAAGGAGTTACTCGTGGCGAGACTTTCCTTCTAGTAAGTGTCTTGAACAGTACATAAATGTCTTTCCAATACACAAATAACCCGCACATAAAAGAGAGAAGCTTACGACGACGTTTCGGTCCGACTTGGACCATATACAAGGTCACAGTGTGACTTTGTATATGGTCCAAGTCGGACCGAAACGTCGTCGTAAGCTTCTCTCTTTTATGTGCGGGTTATTTGTGTATCGTTCCAGTCACGTTATTGTGCCTTTTTTTTTGTTATTTATATCTTTCCAAATTTTGTCGGTATCACCATTACATTTTTCACTATCAGTGACGCCCGGAATATATGAGAACGCACCAGAAATCTTGGCAACTATTTTTCAGCTAGTGATCTCTATTGAGACGTTAATTCCTCGTTAATATTAACTCGAAGTTGAACACTCTAGAGTTACGGTCTCTGGTGTTTCATTATCAAAATTATCCTGTGCAATAACACAAACATTTCAAAACTTTTCTATTAAATGTAGATTAGTGTAATTAGAAACATCAGTGTCAAACAGTTTAGACAGGAATGTTTCCTTCTATAACACCTTTTCAAAATGTTTATGATACAATTTAAACTTACCATCAACACCAAGCAAGTAATCAACTTTGTTATCAACTTTTACCACTTTCAATGAACTACGCCAAGTAATTACGAACTTATTTGTAGTGTCCGGTAGTAAAACAAGAACTTCGTCGCCGATAACAAACTTATGGTTACTAGATTTCATATCAAAACAGGTTTTGCGAGTATTTATAGATACCTTATGATTTGCTGACACCAAGTCAGTCGTTTCCTCCAATCTATTTCTAAGTTCAAGAAGAAATTGATAAGTAGTTTGCACCTGGAGAACCTTTGGAATCAATGCAAACTTCATTCACAATTATACAAAGGACCTCTAGCCTGTCGTCCATACAACAGCTCATAGGGAGAATACTCTAGCGAATCACTAGGTACTTCTCTCATTGCGAACAACACACGTGACCAATATCTATGCTACTCCTTTGGTTTTAAAGAGAAGAGGTTCTTCAGAATAGATTTGCAAATGGAGTGTTGTCATTCACTTCTCCCATTACAACTAGGGTGGCAAGGGGTTGATTGGAGTGATTTAATACAAATTAAGTGACTTCAGGGCTTCTTAATCTGTTAGAACTTCTCTTGATATTCCTGCCGTTGTGTATCAACAAAAGATCTTTAGCCACCTCGATAAAGTTACAGAATTTGTAGGTACAGCTTAAGGAAAACTTGTCGCATAGTCTATTAAAGTTAAGATATACCTATGTTCTGCTCAAGACTAAGGGGACAAAGGACCTACACTATCTGCAACCAACCTTTCAAATGGTACCGAAAAAAATTACTATCTTTACCATTGGTACTTTTCTAGTCTTATGTGACAAAATTTAAGGTGTGTCCTCTATTAATAATAATAGTATCTTTATTTACTGCAAGTACATGTACAAGGTATACAGACCATAGCTGACATCAATGACATACTGCAGTATAGAAAGCCCCGTGTTATGCTGAGCATTTCCCGCAAATTAGGTCAGTTTTGTCCCAGGATGCGACCCACACCAGTCCACTAACACCCAGGTACCCATTTTAAACTGATGGGTGGACAGGGACAGCAGGTGTCTTATGGAAACACGTCCCTAATGTTTTCCAGCCGTACCAGAGGGGATTCGACTCCAGACCTCAGTGCGCCAGCGATCGAGCTACGGTACACCGTATTGGGGTTAGAGTATTCGTAATTCCTCAACTAATGTACCCTCTGGTTTAAAGGTCAATGACAGCTTTTCACTTGACAAAAATACAATATCCAAAAATGTAAATTGGTTATGCTGTGTATTAATAAGCAATAATAACAGTGTCACTGGTGGCGCCGCCAGTGATGGCAGCCTAGCCAGGCCAGTAAACGCCAACCAAACCAGATGAATAATCTGTTAAAAAATATAATACTGGACAACAATAAATTTGTTACTTCTATAAATGTAACTTTTTAGATAAGCTTGATGCAACTGAGTCTGAGATAAGAATTTACCCATTACATAAGGTATTAACAACGCTTGTGGTTCTTGTATGTTACATGTTTAAACCTGAATTCATCCTGACTGAATACATCTCTGAGGAAAGCCTTGAGGCTGTCTGCTTACATTCATAAATATGAATCCTACGCATCATGTCGGCTTGTCAGGAAGTCTGAGAGTATCACTTGTGCTCTGGCCGTCCCAGTGTTCACACATTATACAGAGGGTTATTATTGTGTACACTGGTGTCGATTTTGCTTAAATTGCATTTCTCTGTCACACAAACATAGCCACATTTACATTTTTTTATCTATTATGCGAGATCTCTATATTAACTAAACAGACGAGAATGACTTAAAAGTGCAGACTGCTTTTACTGTGTGGCAAGTAAATACTACGTGACCAACAAAAACAACGACTCGCGTCAAGACTGCATACAAGCACTACTACGGTTATAAGATCGGTAATCAAGATAAAACAACAACTCCAGACGTATACTATTCTGTTTGTATCTCTGGACTGACACAGTGATTTAATGGAAAACGTACATCAAAGCCGTTTGCAGTCCGAGCCTAGTATTGAGAACCCAAGAAGCACTTTAAGTGTTATCCGCGCGTTGCATGATGCTACTGACTGCCAAAACAACCTCTTGGTTGTTGCTGTAAGTCATTAACACAACTTTATCTCCGGTACTTACGAGGGAGAATATTGTTATTCAATAGCGGCCCAGTTGCAGCTGGTCTTTTGTGAATGTTAATGGGTCATGAGGAGTGTTGCATTGCGGCAAATCGATTCTGATGGCGAGTCAACGTGAGGAGAATATTGAGTATGTATTAAGTTGATGCTTTGTGGGGTAAGTGAGGTTGTGGGAGTATTGCAGTTTTTATTAATTTTATTGGTGTGATCTTTATTGGGGTTTGGATGGCGTTTTGTGCATTTGTGGAATGTGAAATGTGTGAATGTAGGGATCTGTATTAGGGTGTATTTGGTTGAAAAATTTGATGCTTTGTATGCAGAGTGGGTATTTGCGGAAAGTTGGTTGTAGTTAGTTTTCAAGATTTGGTTTAGGAAAAAAAAAGTTTAGTTAAAAATGGTGTGGAAAATTTTTAATTTTCCTAAATTCAGCATGTTTAAATTTGAAAAATATAATAATTATGTATTGGAATGTGATACTGTTTGGACCCTTCGAGAAATTTCGAGTCGGAAGGGGATGGGGGTGTGCGGAAGAGCTGCTGAATGATGCTGGAAAGGAGACGCCACTAGCAATTTATGGACACTGGTTGTCATAGAAAATTCAACTAACAATCCGGTGTCTTCAGGACCAAATTGGGGTTTTTGACCTGAATTTGTAATAGGAACTCGTGTTAATGTCCCCATGCTGAAGAATTGGGACAGGGGATTTGCGGAACCTCAAGAATTACGTGTGGATGGCGGAAGATATGGGATAAGATCATCTCTCACAGGGAAGTGCACCATTAGTCCTTGCATTTAGATCTCTAGCTGGCCAGTGCAGGGTCTAGGTGTCAGGCCAGTGTTGTGGTGTGATCCATCTACAGTAATTAAATGGTAAGTGGTAATACGAATTTCTCTTGTGTACACAATTTTAATTTACCAGAGTAGCTGGTTTTAATATTGCAATTATTAATTTAATGTCAGGTGGTGAAGAAGTGGGCATCAAGGGAGTTACAGTTCGGCGACCTACTGTGACTTAAGTCCCACTTATCTCACTCAAATTACTTGCAGGTAATAATTCAGGTAATACTCTGTAAACTTCCTCAGGTAATTTACTCACATAATAATAATTCAAATAAATGGGTACGATTTACAGGATACTTTATCGACTAGGAAAGGATTTAGAACATAAGTTAAAAGTTGAAGATCCATCTGTCCACTTTTTCACGGAATGACTACAACTGAAGATTTTCGCAAAGTCAGTGAATATTCTAAATTTTGTGTTCCTGTCTATCAGACTGTATGTCGAAGTTGTGTAGCAGACATCAGGGACAAAGGAGTTCTGCTTTTAAACCATATTATCCTGGGTTTTGAAATACTAGGATTTTATATATAAAGCAATTTTCAATTTTATCACTTGCTCAGTTACTTTATTAAATATGTCATTGTTAGTTGCTGGTTGATTTATGGAATCACTTTACTGCCATCAGTGGGGTATATAATTATTTCAGTGGCTCAGAGAGATTCTGAAACGGTGTTTGTGTCAGCAGGATATATAATACCTGAGAAAAATATTTAGTTTTTTGGTGAAAACGGAGTATCAGTGTTCTCTACAAAGTCGTTTGGAATTTAGGATTTTCTGAAATGGTGGGTTTACATTTGTGGGTTTCAGTGCACCTTTTATTCCGGCTTCTTGAGACAGCAACCACCCAGGGAGGTACTACCTGTTGGATCCTGCCAAGTGAGTGTGAAGCGACAAAACTATATGAAAGCCTGTAATTGTTTTACATGATGGTAGGATTGCTGGTGATCTTTTGTCTGTCTCATAAATATGCAAGATTACAGGTATGTCTTGCTACTTCTACTTACACTTAGGTCACACTACACATACATGTACACGTTTATTTATACACACTCATCTGAGTTTTCTTTGATTTTATCTTAATAGTTCTTGTTCTTATTACTTTTCCTTTTATATCCATGGGGAAGTGGAATAAGAATCTTTCCTCCGTAAGCCATGCGTGTTGTAAAAGTCAACTAAAATGCCGGGAACAATGGGCTAGTAACCCCTTTTCCTGTAAAGATTACTAAAAAGAATAAGAAGAAAATTGTCAAAGTGGGAAGTCTGAATGTGCGTGGATGTTGTGCAAATGATAAGAAAGAGATGATTGTGGATGTTATGAATGAGAAGAAGCTGGATGTCCTGGCTTTAAGTGAAACAAAGCTGAAGGGGGTGGGAGAGTTTCAGTGGAGAGGAATAAATGGGATTAGGTCAGGGGTTTCAAATAGAGTTAGAGCTAAAGAAGGAGTAGCAATAATGTTGAAGGATAAGTTATGGCAGGAAAAGAGGGACTATAAATGTATTAATTCAAGGATTATGTGGAGTAAAATAAAGGTTGGATGTGAAAAGTGGGTTATAGTAAGCGTATATGCACCTGGAGAAGAGAGAAGTGTAGAGGAGAGAGAGAGATTTTGGGAAATGTTGAGTGAATGCGTGGGGAGTTTTGAACCAAGTGTGAGAGTAATGGTGGTTGGGGATTTCAATGCTAAAGTGGGTAAAAATGTTGTGGAGGGAGTAGTAGGTAAATTTGGGGTGCCAGGGGTAAATGAAAATGGGGAGCCTTTAATTGAGCTATGTGTAGAAAGAGGTTTGGTAATAAGTAATACATATTTTATGAAAAAGAGGATAAACAAATATACAAGGTATGATATAGCACGTAATGAAAGTAGTTTGTTAGATTGTGTATTGGTGGATAAAAGGTTGACGGGTAGGCTCCAGGATGTACATGTTTATAGAGGGGCAACTGATATATCGGATCACTATCTAGTTGTAGCTACAGTTAGAGTAAGAGGTAGATGGGACAAGAGGAAAATGGCAACAAGTAAGAGGGAGGAGAAAGTGTTATAAGGAGAGTAGAGTATATGGAGAGTAAAAGAAATGTGAAGAAAGTGGTGAGAGAGTGCAAAAGGAGAGCAGATGATAGAGTGGGAGAGGCACTGTCAAGAAATTTTATTGAAAATAAGAAAAAAAATTTGGAGTGAGTTAAAAAAAGTTAAGAAAGCCTAGGGAAAGTATGGATTTGTCAGTTAAAAACAGAGTAGGGGAGTTAGTAGATGGGGAGATGGAGGTATTAGGTAGATGGCGAGAATATTTTGAGGAACTTTTAAATGTCGACGAAGAAAGGGAGGCAGTAATTTCATGCACTGGCCAGGGAGGTATACCATCTTTTAGGAGTGAAGAAGAGCAGGATGTGAGTGTGGGGGAGGTACGTGAGGCATTACGTAGAATGAAAGGGGGTAAAGCAGCTGGAACTGACGGGATCATGACAGAAATGTTAAAAGCAGGGGGGTAGGGGGATTTAGTGTTGGAGTGATTGGTATTTATGTTTAATAAATGTACGAAAGAGGGGAAGGTGCCCAGGGATTGGCAGAGAGCATGTGTAATTCCTTTATACAAAGGGAAGGGGGACAAGAGAGATTGTAAAAATTATAGGGGAATAAGTTTACTGAGTATACCAGGAAAAGTGTACGGTAGGGTTATTATTGAAAGAATTAGAGGTAAGACAGAATGTAGGATTGCGGATGAGCAAGGAGGTTTTAGAGTGGGTAGGGGATGTGTAGATCAAGTGTTTACATTGAAGCATATATGTGAACAGTATTTAGATAAAGGTAGGGAAGTTTTTATTGCATTTATGGATTTAGAAAAGGCATATGATAGAGTGGATAGGGGAGCAATGTGGCAGATGTTGCAAGTATATGGAATAGGTGGTAAGTTACTAAATGCTGTAAAGAGTTTTTATGAGGATAGTGAGGCTCAGGTTAGGGTGTGTAGAAGAGAGGGAGACTACTTCCCGGTAAAAGTAGGTCTTAGACAGGGATGTGTAATGTCACCATGGTTGTTTAATATATTTATAGATGGGGTTGTAAAAGAAGTAAATGCTAGGGTGTTCGGGAGAGGGGTGGGATTAAATTATGGGGAATCAAATACAAAATGGGAATTGACACAGTTACTTTTTGCTGATGATACTGTGCTTATGGGAGATTCTAAAGAAAAATTGCAAAGGTTAGTGGACGAGTTTGGGAGTGTGTGTAAAGGTAGAAAGTTGAAAGTGAACATAGAAAAGAGTAAGGTGATGAGGGTATCAAATGATTTAGATAAAGAAAAATTGGATATCAAATTGGGGAGGAGGAGTATGGAAGAAGTGAATGTTTTCAGATATTTGGGAGTTGACGTGTCAGCGGATGGATTTATGAAGGATGAGGTTAATCATAGAATTGATGAAGGAAGAAAGGTGAGTGGTGCATTGAGGTATATGTGGAGACAAAAAACGTTATCTATGGAGGCAAAGAAGGGAATGTATGAAAGTATAGTAGTACCAACACTCTTATATGGGTGTGAAGCTTGGGTTGTAAATGCAGCAGCGAGGAGACGGTTGGAGGCAGTGGAGATGTCCTGTCTAAGGGCAATGTGTGGTGTAAATATTATGCAGAAAATTCGGAGTGTGGAAATTAGGAGAAGGTGTGGAGTTAATAAAAGCATTAGTCAGAGGGCTGAAGAGGGGTTGTTGAGGTGGTTTGGTCATTTAGAGAAAATGGATTAAAGTAGAATGACATGGAGAGCGTATAAATCTGTAGGGGAAGGAAGGCGGGGTAGGGGTCGTCCTCGAGAGGGTTGGAGGGAGGGGGTAAAGGAGGTGTGGTGGGCGAGGGGCTTGGACTTCCAGCAAGCGTGCGTGAGGGTGTAAGAAAGGAGTGAATGGAGACGAATGGTATTTGGGACCTGACGAGCTGTTGGAGTGTGAGCAGGGTAATATTTAGTGAAGGGATTCAGGGAAACCGGTTATTTTTATATAGCCGGACTTGAGTCCTGGAAATGGGAAGTACAATGCCTGCACTTTAAAGGAGGGGTTTGGGATATTGGCAATTTGGAGGGATATGTTGTGTATCTTTATACGTATATGCTTCTAAACTGTTGTATTCTGAGCACCTCTGCAAAAACAGTGATTATGTGTGAGTGAGGTGAAAGTGTTGAATGATGATGAAAGAATTTTCTTTTTGGGGATTTTCTTTCTTTTTGGGTCACCCTGCCTCGGTGGGAGACGGCCGACTTGTTATTTTTTGGGTTATCAGTTATGGAATGTTTACAGAATTATGATTTATTGTTGTTTTATTAAGCATATATATGTATAAATAAGTTTTTTGATTTCCTGTTTAATTTTGGCTTATAGGTGAGTGGTTAGTATGTGAGTATGTCTACATCAAATAATACTTTTAACTTCATACAGATGTTTTCAACTTTTCTAACTACCATATTACCACCTTAACAAAGTGGTAATTTTACAGGATTTGTTTTAGTTCCCCTGCAAATATTTTTTATTACAAAAAAATATATTTGCAGGTAAGAAAAGAAAATATTGAAAATGCTTGTGTAGTTAATGAGCGTGAAGAATATAAAAATAACTAAGTCTGTATTATTGATCAGGCACAGTTGACCTAACCATTTTTCTCATGGGCTTGACCCTCTGGAAGACGAAAAGATAGGTCAACCCATTCACCTATGTTTGAGCACCTAGCAAAGAGTCTTCTCCATTTGACAGCAAAGACTTACCACCTAACGTGCCAGGACTTCTGGTCAAAGACTAACGTACGCCGGTGGTAAGTGCTGTAGTTACTATAAATCCTCCAAGTTCTCTAGCTTTTAATTAAGAATATGCATTTTCAACAAATATTTTGTCATCATAACTCTCTACAGAATTATAGGATAGAAGAATAAGTCACTGAATACACAGAAGTGGCAGAGACTGTTGACAACGGGTTCTTATGTTTGCGGTACCCACCCACTTCCTCAGGTAAGAGCAACTTGCTGGCACTGGCGATGAAGGCTGCAGTCACTGGTGTACTCAGGTCCTCACTCACCTCCACAGACAAGGCCACTTTAATTCTCACAGAAAAACATTAGCAATCAGGGAAAATGTCTTTGGGATCACTAGACGAAGATTTCAGTTAATTGCTTCCAATGATCCGGGTAATGAATAGTGAGTGGGGAGGGTGGGAGGGTTGGAAAGATGGCTTTATTGCCGCTTCAGAAAAAATGAGTATTAAGTCAAAAGAAACTTAAGGAGGGGAAGATATATTAAAAAAAATGCAGAAGTAGTGAGAGAAAGTTAAAATGTAAGACAAAATCGAACAATGAAAAGGTTACAGAAAATTAATGCAAAAATACACTTAAAAAGCTGAGTTTGAAAGCAAAAGTTAAGAGTCTTAGTGTATTGAAGTGTTGGGAGGATGGGATAACAAGGAAAGGGAGGGAATGTGTTTGGCATCTGCGAAGAAAGGAAGTAGGAAGAGGAGGAAACAAGGAAGAGATGCAGTGAAATAATAACAATTGGAAGAATTCTGATGAGAATAAAGAAAGTTTGGGAGTGTGATTAATAGGTTTAGAAAGTTTAGGGAACAAATGTGGAGATGGAGGTACTGGCAAAATGGAAGGAATATTTAGAGGAGTTGTTCAGTGTTGATTAAGAATTAGATGAAATGATTTCACGCAATAGAGAAGAGTTGAAGATGTGTAGGGTATGAGTGCATGCAGCAGTAGGAAGAATGAAAAGGTAAAAAGCAGCTGGGGAAGAGTGCATTAATGCAGAAATGACAAAAATAAGTGGGGGATATATTTTTAGAGTGGTTGATGTATTTGTTCATTGTAGCCACTTAAGTAGATCAGGTGAAGTACATGTCTTTTGGAAATGACAGAGAATAGGATTGCAGAGAAACAATGATGATTTAGGGAGGGTAAAGAATTTGTGAGCCTAGTGTATAATATTAGAGCATTTCAACGAACAGTAAATAGATTAATCCAGCCTATCATATGTTTTTTTCTAAATCCATAAATGCGACCTTAAAGTATGCCTTTCATAGGGATATGTGATGTCAGTTTAATATCTTTATTATACACCCCATGCCCATCCTCTGGGTGGTAGTCAAAATATTACAAAGGTACATAATGGGTCCAGGGACTGGACCCCAAAGTTATGATAGTTGAACTAGTTACAAAGGTAATGAACTCCAGGTAGATCTGATCACAATCATGGCAAGTTACAAGAGTGTCAGCATGTTTGTTTACCATATTCATTAATGGAGTTGCAAAAGAAGTGAAAGAAAAGGTGACAGAGAGACGTGTAGGATTACAACATAGTTAATTTGGGGCGTAGTGGAAGAGGTCACTGTTGCTTTTGCCCATGACACTGTTCTTTTGAGAGATTCTGAAGGGAAGTTGCAGTGGCTGGTAAACGGATATGTAAGGGCATATAACAGAGAGAAATTTAAAGTAAACTTAGGAAACAAGGTGACATGACTAGCAAGAAACCTAGACAACGAAATACTGGAGACAGAATGAAGCTAATGTGTTGATATATTTGGAAGTGAGCCTGTCGGCGGATGGGTCTATGAAATTTAAGATAAAATATAAAACATACAAGGGGAGAAAAAGTGGGTGGTATGTTGAGGCATATGTGGAGAAAATAAGTGTATAGTAGTGCCATAACTGAAGGCACTGTGAGCACAAGAACAATACTAGAATGTGAACACAGTGTATTTTAGCAGAACCATAAACGAACGTTAGTTCTCTTGTTCTTAAAACGTTCAATATCAGTCTGAAGATTTTTCTGGACTTAAATGCAATTGCCTTATATTTTCCATAATTATTATTGTTATAATTAATATTATTGAGACGAAGTAATCTACATGCATTTTTTTACATCCAGTATGTGTATAGGTTACTTTCCTCTCTCTACTAGTTGACTTTGTTGATATCTGTTTATATTATTTCTTCTAAGACGTTCTTGCTAACTGTCGTATCAGCAGAAGATAATATTAAGATGTAACTAGTGTTTTTTACTTGTCTGTGTTTACTACTATCCCATGATTGTATATTAATTATATTGTGAAAATCCACTCATATTCCACGTGTCTTTTCACTGTTTTCCAATGCGTGAGTGATGTTATTATCTAATGAGTGAGACAGGTATGATTTCCTCCGAAGTCATGTAAGCTGGCTTTTTTGAGACTTAAACTTGCTTTGCAGGGGCCAGTAGGCCTGCTGCAGTGCTCTTTATTTTTGAAGTTGGCTAGCGCGTCGGTCTGGAGTTTCATGACTCCCTGACCGCGGGTTCTAGCCCCACCCGTGGTATGGATTGCTTGCAGTCGTGTCATTACGATTTCTAAATATTGAACTCAGCTAATCATATGTAGATCTCAGATATATTGTCCACTTCTATCTGATAACCTTACATATTGACTTTTTTTTGAGTGATCAGAGCTAATTATGAAACTGTGGGTTTTCAATAGTCATGGTGAGTGGAGGAACAAAGCAAGTGGAGGAAGGAACAAAACAATAACAAGTGGAGGTACTAAAGAACAAGTGGAAGAACGAAACAATAACAAGTAGTGGTAGTAGATAAGTGGTGGGAAAAAAATAAGAAGTGGAGGTACGAAACAATAAGAAGTGGAGGTACAAAATAAATGGGAGAGGAAAACAATAACAAGTGGAGTTACAAAGTAGTATCAAGTGGAGGTACAAAACAATAACAAGTGGAAGAACAATAAAGCAAGTGGTGATACAAAACAATAACATGTGGAGGTACTAAACCATTTCGAAAAGGGGGTACTAAACTATCCTGAAAGGGGGTGCTAAACTATCTTGAAAGGTGGTACTAAACTATCCTGAAAGGGGGAACTAAACTATCTTGAAAGAGGGTGCTAAACTATCATGAAAGGGGTACTAAACTATCCTGAAAGGGGGTACTAAACTATCCTGAAAGGGGGTGCTAAACTATCTTGAAAGGTGGTACTAAACTATCCTAAAAGGGGGTGCTAAACTATCTTGAAAGGGGGTACTAAACTATCCTGAAAGGGGGTGCTAAACTATCTTGAAAGGGGGTACTAAACTATCCTGAAAGGGGGTACTAAACTATCCTGAAAGGGGGTACTAAACTATCCTGAAAGGGGGTACTAAACTATCCTGAAAGGGGGTACTAAACTATCCTGAAAGAGGGTGCTAAACTATCTTGAAAGGGGTACTAAACTATCCTGAAAGGGGGTACTAAACTATCCTGAAAGGGGGTACTAAACTATCCTGAAAGGAGTTACTAAACTATTCGGCAAGGGGGTACTAAACTATCCTGAAAGGGGTTACTAAACTATCCTGCAAGGGGAAACTAAACTATCCTGAAAGGGGTTACTAACTATCCTGCAAGGGGATACTAAAATAATAAACATATTTTTATATCTAACTAAAGACATACAATTCTAAAAGAGTGAGAGACTGCAAAGTTCCATACATCAGACAACACAGTTTTCACTAGACCACCCCACACAACATTACCAGTTGTGGCAACAGATATCAAGTTCTGTAAGAAAATGTTTACAGAGATAACGACTATAAACCTGCTATAAGCCTTAGGACTGACTGCCAGTTATTTATCTAGCTCGCACCTCTCACTCTCATCCACATTGTGTTATCAGTACCTTACCAGCCATGAGATGTTACACCCAAAGGTCCGTCTGGAAGACACTGGAGCAGCAGTTACATATCTAACAACCGGACATAATTACCTGACTGATATAAAGACGTGAATAACAGTGCTTAATATAAGCAGAAATACACCAGCTACTGGACACGTCCCACAGCCTCTATACTACACAAACAAGTTATAAGAATCATATTATAACTATTATTACTAACATACATTAATTTCCTACATAAATTGTTCAGTTATTATTCCAAACTTTTCGTAAATAAATGACTTAGAGAAAATAGGCACCCTAGGTACACGGTAAGTTACCCAGGATCTCAAACTTATCTGTGACTGGCTGACTTGGACAAATGGGAGTTACTGCTAAATGCGAATGGGACATTTTCATCCTTAGTAGCAATAATCTATTGTTCTTTACGATGGTGGAACAGAGGTATTGATTGTATGAAAGTAATGTGGTTAAGTGCAACGTTAGTCGAATATAATAGTTCACTCAGCATATGCTACAGTATGATGTATAATGTTACAGGGTGATGTATACAGAATCATTGTAAAAGAGAAAATTAAACTCCAGGCATACATACAATTGTCTAAGTATTATAACTGTTCATTTTACGAAAGATATTAAAAAAATAAACATTGTGTGACTGCCAACAGAGCACGTATATGCCAGCATGAAACTGTATTGCAAGAATTATGTAGCATAAAACAAATATAAAAAAAATTAAACACGAGAAAAACAAACAAATCCGGAATAATGGTCAACAGGGAAAAATCAGAACTTGAATATTAAAACATTGTGAGATATCAGTGATATATTTTACGATTATTTCATGTGATTCACAATGCTGGTTGCAAATGTGCAACAAATTTCGACTCCATACAAAAACACGAGAGTAAACAATGCTACTTCATATATATATATATATATATATATATATATATATATATATATATATTTATATATATATATATATATATATATATATATATATATATATATATATATATATATATATATATATATATATA
>NW_027198364.1:0-45430 GCF_038502225.1 Cherax quadricarinatus
CAAAGAGGTCCGCCTTCTCTTGACTACTAGTAGAGGTGGTCCCATCCTGTCGATTTAGAGGTGGAATAAGTTCATCAGGCAGATAACCTTGTCTGTCCTTGACCAGGGACCACCAGGTTTTGGAGCCTACCCTACCTGATGCTAACTTTCTTTTAGTGTCCACCTCTCATTTAGCAATGGCCCACTTTTGAACATCACCCATATGCCTACAGGCTTGCATGTGCAAGTTCCTGTTATAGGTGGTAGGATGTCTCTTATACCTTCGCCATGCTTTGTACTTAGCAGTAGCAGCCTCTCTACAACGAAAGCCAAACCAAGGCTGATCTGTAGGCTTTGTCACATATTGCCGGTGAGGAATGTGTTCTTGTTGCAGATTAAGGATGTGTCCAGTGAAGGCTTTCACTTGGTTGTCAACATCCCCCTGGAGAAGAGCATTCCAGTCGGTGGTGGCGAGCTCAGAGCAAAGGGCTGGCCAATTACCTCTTTCCCATAGCCAGGTTGTGCGTGTGGACTCCTCACCTCGTTCTGTTGGGATCTTAAGTGTGGTAAAAACAGCCTTGTGGTCAGACGATCCAACGTAGCCGAGGGGTTGACAAGTGACTATGCCTTCTGCCAGATCACTCACTACTGGGTCAAGGGAGGAGCCAGAGATATGAGTAGGGAAATCAACAAAGTTTCTCATGTCAAACACTGCAAGAAGGTCATCAAAGTCCCTCTGTATAAGGTGCTGGTTGAGGTCACCAACAATTATAATATGTTGACAGTTGTGTTGTAGCAGAAGGGAGTCAATATTTTCCATTAGGAAGTTGATAGGGTCTGCATGTTGCCACTGAGGTCTGTACATTGCACATGCTAGTACAGAGGTACTAGTGTTTATACAGAGCTTGAAGAACATCATTTCAAGATGTGTAGGGGTGGCAACATCTATGTGCTGGGCATGAACACTTTTAGAGAAGCACACAGCAACACCACCTCCTTGCCCTTGCCTGTCTCTTCTCATCACTCTCTACTTCCCTCTCTGCCTTGCTCTCTCTCTCTCACTCTCTACTTCCCTCCCTCCCTCTTTCTGTCTGTCTGTCTGTCTGTCTGTCTGTCTGTCTCTCTCTCTCTCTCTCTCTCTCTCTCTCTTTCCGCCAGCTTCATTTTTCTTTAGTTTTCTCGTTCAGACTTGCGTTAGGGAGTGTTGCACTTCTCTTCGAGACTTCATGAATTTTTATGAGTGTCTGCCTGCCTGTTCATCTGCCATATTTTTTCTGTCGTTTAATCTGAGTGTCTGCATATTGGTATTTGTGTGTGTGTGTGTGTGTGTGTGTGTGTGTGTGTGTGTGTGTGTGTGTGTGTGTGTGTGTGTGTGTGTGTGTGTGTGTGTGTGTGTGTGTGTGCGTGTGTGTGTGTTTACTCACCTAGTTGTGGTTGCAGGGATCGAATCACAGCTCCTTGCCCCGCCTCTTCACTTCTTATAATATCTAATTATCTTCCAGCACAGGCAGTTATCTTTAACAGCTGTAATCTTTTAAGACATTTTGTTATCTTCCAAGACATCTAGTTATCTTTCAGCATATGGAGTAATTTTCTGGTACCTGTAGTTACCTTCCAAGACATCTGATTATCTTCCAGCAGTTGCAGTTATCATCTAATTGATGTTACTTTCAGCATAATTTAAATAAGACACATTAGGCTAATTAACTTTACAATTGTATTCCCTTTTCACTCTATTTCCCAGAAACGTTATACACATTATACACTTGATTAAATTTGTTCAGTAAACATACAAGAAAATTGAGTGATCTAACAATATTGGACAAATGATTTTCTTTTGTAAACTTTGTTGGATTTGTGACGATACAATTTTCAGCACTAGTCTGCCAGCTGATCTTTGTCAACAGAAACCTTGAGTAGGTGCTGTGACGGTACAACATCCAGCTACAGCTTACCTATGGACATTTGTTCCAGGAATTAAGGGTACGAGTTGTAAGGGTATAATATCCAGCAATTGTCTATCAACAGAAACTATGGGTAGGGGTTGTGATGGCATAATATCTATCAGTTGTCTATCAACAGATTTTTGTTCTAATAAACATTAGTTTGCGAATCCATAATAGTATGCCCTTGTAATTCAGTAGCAACGAACTGGATACATAACAATCAATGCTGGGGTAATTTTTACATTGTCGATCCATGACGATGAATTTGTTTGTGTAAATCACCGGAGATCTATATAAAAATAAATGTGCAACATGTAGGTTTCCAGAGCTGAGGGACTGATTATCTTATGTTTTGTCAATAATTCTACTGTCTTCCAATTATTTCCTTGAATTTGTATTGATAAATCCATTGAATGAGGAACTTCTACAGTAAAGATACCCAGATGTTGCACGTGTATCTAATTCTTCAAAACATACACCAAAACATACGTTTCACAAAAGTTTTAATAAAACAACAATCATCTGTAAACAATAGCACATATTTCCCATTACCTTCATTATTTTTTTTATGACGGTGATTCCAAATCTAGTTTGATTTGTCTTTATTTCTTCTAGTATTCGCTTTGACACCGATCAAATCTAAATATTTAACGCCTTGTTTATATTCAAGGCGTTAAATATTTATCTAGAGGACTAGACGACCTAGATTAGAACACATTTACCTACAATTATATATAAGAAAATTTCTTGATTGTCAGTGTGATTATAGTAGGCAGCATCACTCTAAACTTTAGCCCAAGGGTATCAAAAATAAGGAGTGCAATAAAAGTGAGAATTAATTGTGGGAAGGAGCAGGTAAGAGAATCCTTGAAACAAACCAAGCAATTGGAAGAAAAATACAGCAAGAGAAATGGATACAATTTCAGTGGTAAAAAAAATTTTGAGAGTGAGTTCGGTTGTGCAGCAACAGCAAGAGTCCAGCTGCAACAGCAAGAGTCCAGCAGCAACAGCATTATAGTCCATCAGGAACACAGTCCAGCAGAAACACAGTCCAGCAGAAACACAGTCCAGCAGGAACACAGTCCAGCAGGAACACAGTCCAGCAGAAACACAGTCCAGCAGGAACACAGTCCATCAGGAACACAATCCAACAGGAACACGGTCCATCAGGAACACAGTCCAGCAACAACACAGTCTAACAGCAACACAGTCCAGTAGCAACAGCAAGGCCATCAGAAGCAACACAGTCTAGCATAGTAAAACAGTCTGAAGCAGCAACACAGTTTAATACAGCAATAATCTAAAACAACAACACAGTTTAGTAGTGATTGTGGTGAACAGACAATTACAGTCACAAATTATTTAATAAATTAGTTAATAACTATAGAGTAAAAATTAGCACTGCAATAAAGGCAGCAAAAACACCGTCTAGCAACTGCAGCAACACCGTCTAGCAGCTGAAACAACACAGTCCAGCAACAGCAACACTGTCTAGCAGCTGCAGCAACACAGTCCAGCAGCAGCAACACCGTCTAGCAGCTGCAGCAACACAGTCCAGCAGCAGCAACACCGTCTAGCAGCTGCAGCAACACAGTCCAGCAGCAGCAACACTGTCTAGCAACTGCAGCAATACAATCCAGCAGCAGCAACACCGTCTAGCAACTGCAGCAATACAATCCAGCAGCAGCAACACCGTCTAGCAACTGCAGCAATACAATCCAGCAGCAGCAACACCGTCTAGCAACTGCAGCAATACAATCCAGCAGCAGCAACACCGTCTAGCAACTGCAGCAATACAATCCAGCAGCAGCAACACCGTCTAGCAGCTGCAGCAATACAATCCAGCTGCCTCAACACGGTCTAGCTGCAGCAACACACTACCTAGATGAAGGGAAGATGCTATTATAAGAGCCTCGAAAAATTCGACGCAAGATTCTTCACTTGTCAGTCAAAGTATTTGTTCATTTCCTGGGATCGAGTTTTGTGGAGTGCTTTGTTTCCTGTCTCTAACCCCTTGCTAGCAACTCCTGGCTAGCACCCCTTGCTAGCAACTCCTACTAGCACCTTTTGCTAGCAACTCCTGGCTAGCACCCCTTGCTAGCAACTCCTACTAGCACCTTTTGCTAGCAACTCCTGGCTAGCACCCCTTGCTAGCAACTCCTGGCTAGCATCCCTTGCTAGCAACTCCTGGCTAGCACCTCTTGCTAGCAACTCCTGGCTAGCACCCCTTGCTAGCAACTCCTGGCTAGCATCCCTTGCTAGCAACTCCTGGCTAGCACCCCTTGCTAGCAACTCCTGGCTAGCACCCCTTGCTAGCAAGTCCTGGCTAGCACCTCCTGCTATCAACTCCTGGCTAGCACCCCTTGCTAACAACTCCTGCCTAGCAACCTTGCTAGCAACTCCTAACTGGCACCCCTTGCTAGCAACTCCTGGTTAGCAACTTGCTAGCACCCGTAGCTAGCACTCTATGTTAGTAACTCTTAGCTGGCAACTCCCTAACAATCAATCTCTACTGTATATAGGATTATATAGCGATAACGAAGTCTATCATGACTCACGAAATTGTAATGACACTATTGTAAACAATCCATACGACGGGCAGGGATAAAACTCTCGGTCAGAGAATCGTAAAACTCCAGACCGACGCGCTAGCCACTCGGCCAGCTGGTTACAATAAGATTAAACCAACTAGGTATATATATATACACCATAGAAATATTAACATAGGCACCACTGTGTCCACAAATGTAAGTTTTTACAGATTGCCTTTTTCTGTACCTCAGTCTCCAATTTTTGGCGCAGTCTATTGTGCAGTACAGCATATTATCCCCTTTATTGCAGTTCAACCATTCATTTCTTTCGTTGTTTACCTTGTGAAGAACTTGAGTAGATGTGTAGGACATGATTTAACATGTCAGAACTCTTGTTGATTATCACTAACGAAACCACGGATCTGCAAATAAGACGAATTAATCATCCAAGTCGGATCGAAACGTCGTTATAAATTTCATTCTGTGTGCAGGTATTTGTGTATCATTTCTCTCCCGTTGCTCCACGTTTCTCTTCATTATCTTCTTTTCATTATACACTGTACACGTCAGTCAAAATTGTCTGTAGTTGAATGCTTCCAGTCTGTCTTTTTTTTTTTTAAATATTGGGACTATATATGTTCTGTCTTTTAGATCTGTGATAATTGCACTATCTTGAGTGTGTCTATGTGTGAGTGTGTGGGTAAGTAAGTGTGTATGTGTGAGTGTATGTATGTTTGGGTGAGCGTGTGTATGTGTGGGTGAGTGTGTGTTTGGAAGGTGGGCATTGCTGGAAACATATAATCCAGTTTACTTAAGAGCCTGAGAAATAAGTGTTGGCTCACCTTCAACTGGGGTACAAGTTCCTGAATTAAACGTGAGAAATATTGTCGTGTTTGTTGTATTGGAGTTCCCCCACACTATGTGTTCCTCTCCCATCCCCTTCTTCTTGTCCTCTCTACCCTTCTCTTGTACTCTTGTCATTTCTCCTGTCTTCTCTGCTCTTTCAGTGTCTTCCTGCCTTCTCTGCTCCTCCCTTGTCTTCCTGTCATCTCTTGTTCTCTCTTTTCTTTCCTTGTCTTTCTTTTCTTCGCTTGTCCTCTTGCCATCTTCTCCTGTCTTCTCTACCCTTCCCTTGTCCTTTTGCCATCTCCTCTTGTCCTCTTTTCCCTTCCCCTGTCTTCTTGTCATCTACCGTCCTCTATTTCCTACCTCTGTCTCCTCATCTCCTGTCCTCTCATCCCTTCCCATGTCCTCTTGTCATCTTCCTCTGTTCTCTTCCACCCTTCCACCGTTCTCTCTCTACTTCCTCTGTTCTACCACTGTCCCCTCTCTTTTTCTCCCCTGCTCCTGTCCTTTGTTTCCCCCTCTCCCTGACTTCCCTCTCCCCCCTTTCTTCTTCTCTCACATTTCCTCCTGTCATTTCATTTTTCTCTGTCCCCTCTCTCCCATTTCCATGTTTCTTCTTCCCCTTATCCCTGCTCCCTTTTCCCCTCTTCCCCCGTATCTTTTTTTCCCTTCTTTCCCTCATATTTTTCCCTCGTCTCCTTATCCTTTTCCTTCTTTTCCCTATATTTTTTTCCCTTTCTTATCCCTGCTCCCTCTTACCCGTATCTCTTTTTCCTCTCTTTCCTATATATATTTTCCCCCCTCTTACATTTATTTTTCCTCTCTACCTCTCCACCCTCTCGTCTCGCCTCCAGCGATGCGCCTTGGAGAAAATGTCAATGATAAAAGTACATTTGTGAATATGTAAGCCTGGTGAAGGTGACTCGCGTGTTATTCCAGGCAATGGACTCTTGTTGATCCGGTTGTTGTTGTTGCTGCTGCTGCTGCTGCTGTTCTTTATGCTACAGCTGCTGCTGCTGTTAATTCTTCCACTGTTGCTGCTGCTGTTGTTTGCTGCTGTTCCCTTTGGTGCTGCTATTATTTCTACTATTATGGTGTTTACTGATGCTGCTACTGCTGTTCCTTCTGAAAATGCTTTTGTTAATGGAGCTATTCTTCCTTCTGCCTTTGGGGTTGCTGCTGCTATCGCCGCTGTTGCTACTATTATTGCTTCTGCTGTCATCGTTAGTTCTGAGGCTGCATTTTGCTCATGATGAATTTAATTTTGACTGTGAGAGCCGCTGTGCTGCGTGTGGCAGCGCTTGTGATTGTCGGCTCTTGAGATGTGAGTTCGTCCTCGTCTTTAGAAATGGCCATATGAATGCAGTTACCAAGGAGCGTGTAGTCTTGCCATGTCCAGACCCAATGTTGTGCTGACCCCTTCTTGCCTCGTCGCATTTTCTCCTCTACGTTGCCACCACGGACGGTATCAATTAGGAAAATAATCCTGAATTTGGGAAATAGTTGGAGTAGGGTGTTTGCAGCGGGAGAGAGGGATGCCGCGTCTACATACACAGGCTGCCCCTCTGAGGTGGGATTTATAGGGATGGTTCAGAGATCACAGCTCGGGCAAAGTGCTATTTGTTTAAACTTCCAAATGTTTGAACACGTATGGGTTGCCAAGCTCAGGCGCACTGTAATAACATTTTACATTAATGTTTCTCATCCTCGAAGTAGGGGAGAGATACCGAGCTAACGTTTTACTCTCTCTCTCTCTCTGCTGGTTGCTTAGGTACGTGTCGTTCCAGCCACTGGGTTGCTTGTGGGGTGTAGGTATGTACACAACCAGCTGTGTATGAGAGGGAGTTAAACTCCAGCTCTTGGGAACTGCATTTTACTCGTCGATTATCTAGTGAGAGTTGCTTCAGGATTTTTTCTTCATATCTTTCTTCACATCTCTCAGGCTGTGTAACTACTCTGGTCTCATATCCGTTGCTTCCAGCATTTAGTGTAGTTGAATTCCATCAGTATAACTTCTTCGGAGTTTCCCGTATCAGCTTGCCCCGTTAAAGTGTTCTAATTACAATAATGCGCTGTGTGAAGGATACAAATTTAATAACTCCCAGCGAATTTAATAATACTAGTATTAATAATAATAATAATAATAATAATAATAATAATAATAATAATAATAATAATAATAATAATAATAATAATAATAACAATAATAATAATTTAGGTTGTCTGCATCTTTCTTTACAGTAAGCATAAACTACTCTCATTGCCTTTAGTAAGCCAAGCTCGTTCATTTGTCTTTAGAGAACCCAGCTCCTCCAGGTGCATTTTACCTCTCTCATAACTGTATAATTTTTCCTCACGTCTGTGAGGTCTTCCTCTGCAGCAATGAGATCTTCCTTTACAGCTATGATATCTTCCTTAACAGCTGTGTGGTCTTCCTTCACAGCTGTGAGGTCCTCCTTCACAGCTGGGAGGTGTTCCTTAACAGCTGTGAGGTCTGCAAACGCAGCTGGTTCTCCCTAGCAGGTTAGAGGTCTTGTTTCACAGCATCTTCCGTGTCAACTGCTCAGTTTTAACTGTCTGAAATCTTGCACTGAGTTCATCCCTGATCAAGGTCAACATGTGTGTGTGCCCATACAGGCGTATTCTACAATGCAGTTACGCGATCATTTAATGATAGAGTAAGTATTATCCTATTTGTTATTTATTTGAAATTACAGAGGTAGAGTCTTTGCTCCTGTATTGCTACCCCATGATATATTGTTTGCTGGATTTTCTCCCTCTTAGCATGGTGGCCCTGTCATACCTCTTCTTAAAACTATGTATGGCACCTGCCTCTACTACTTCGCCCAGGTTGAAGATATAAATCCTATTTCTGTGACTTACCTGCGTCTTTATATTCTAAGTATTCCCTTATATACCCGTTTCTCGCCTCTTAAACTGTCTCCCTGTCTACCCTATTAACTTTTCTTGAGCATTAGCATGTCTTCCCATGTTATTTTATTTTCTAATGTTGTCAGATTTAGTTTCGTTAGCCTCTCCTCATTACTTATTTCCATTAACTTTAGAAGTAGTATCGTTGAATGCAACTGAACTTTTTTCCAGTTTCTTAACGTATTTTGCCAGGGAAATATTCCATGAGGGTGTAGCATTCTCCGAGATAGTCCTAAGATACGCTGTGTATGACTCTTGGTTGAGATTCTTGAAAGTAACTCAGAGTTGGAAAAAGAGTATTTGCCGCCGGTTCTATACCTGCTCCAGAGCCTTTGTCAGTGATGTTTGCAGCCTCTCTCGATCTAAAACTATGCTGTTTCAGGCCTGTTTAGCCCATCACCAATTTTCATATCCTTGCATTTGCTGGGGTTGACTTCTACTAGCCACCTGTTAATCAATCTAGAAGTTTGTCCAGGTCCATTTGTAGCCTATGTGCACATCAGTTTTGATTCATCTAGGTAATTTTTTATGTGCACACAAGGGTACATCTGACTCTCTCTTCTGGCATGTTATTCGCATATACCAATGTCAGTAGTGATCCAGTACCGATCCTTGCTATATTACACTTGTTACACGTTCTCATTTTAAATTATCTTCTAGGACAATCACTCTTTCCTTCCCATTAGGTACTCCATCTAGTACATATGTTACTCTTCCAATTTTTGTCCGAGTCTCCTGTGAGGTACAATACCAAATGCGTTCTTGCAGTTCAAGAATATGCAATACTATTCCTCTCTCTCTCGCCTTACGTTACTTTGTCATAGAATTACAACAAATTTGTGAACGAAGATTTGTTATATTTAAACCTGTGTTTGTTATTTTTTTACGAAGTCACTTCTCTGCAAGTGTTCTACCCATCTCTTGATTATCTTCTCCATTACCTTATATGCTGAGCAGGTCTATGACACTCGTCTGTTGTTTAAAGTTTCCAGACAGCCTCGCTGTCTTACAGATCTCTAGGAAAATTGTTGTGTGTGTGTACTCACCTATTTGTGGTTGCAGGGATCGAGTAATAGCTCCCGGCCCCGCCTCTTTGCTGATCACTTAGGTCCACTTTCTCCATGTGTGTGTGTGTGTGTGTGTTGTGCTCATAACTGTCACACCAACAGGGTGCAACACTTCCACTAAAATACGATGTCAAAGGAACACACGTACACTCCCGCTCTCAACCACTTTCACTAGCTCTTTTTTTTTATTTTTTTTTTTACCAAGGAGCACAGAGGAGACGGCATACGCGGAGGAGGAGAGAGAAAATGAAGAGGAAGAGAGAGATGATGACTAAGAATTTGAGAATAAGGAAAAGAAGAGAGTGGAAAATGAGGAAAGGAGCTCTTAGATGACATTTCAGTTCTTCCTTGACAATAATCCTAATCCTACTAGCGTCAGGAAGAATTTTCAAACCAAGCACAGTACAACCCTCACCTCTACCCATAAAAAACCGAGCAGGATGGATGGTTCCCTGGTCGTTGTGGACTAACGACTCACACAAAGAAGAATAGACGCGGCTAATGAGGTTACAAGACTCTCGCGAAGAAGTGGTAAATGGTAAGCCTGTGTTCTGCAGCGATGGTGCCAGGCTGTATCCATGGTGAGCCGTACGTCACTGTTACCTTGGTGAGCCGTACGTCACTGTAACCTTGGTGAGCCGTACGTCACTGTAACCTTGGTGAGCCGTACGTCACTGTAACCTTGGTGAGCCGTACGTCACTGTAACCTTGGTGAGCCAGACGACACTGTAACCTTGGTGAGCCAGACGACACTGTAACCTTGGTGAGCCAGACGACACTGTAACCTTGGTGAGCCAGACGACACTGTAACCTTGGTGAGCCAGACGACACTGTAACCTTGGTGAGCCAGACGACACTGTAACCTTGGTGAGCCGTACGTCACTGTAACCTTGGTGAGCCGTACGTCACTGTAACCTTGGTGAGCCGTACGTCACTGTAACCTTGGTGAGCCGTACGTCACTGTAACCTTGGTGAGCCGTACGACACTGTAACCGTACGACACTGTAACCTTGGTGAGCCGTACGACACTGTAACCTTGGTGAGCCGTACGACACTTTAACCTTGGTGAGCCAGACGACACTGTAACCTTGGTGAGCCGTACGTCACTGTAACCTTGGTGAGCCGTACGACACTGTAACCTTGGTGAGCCAGACGACACTGTAACCTTGGTGAGCCGTACGTCACTGTAACCTTGGTGAGCCGTACGTCACTGTAACCTTGGTGAGCCAGACGACACTGTAACCTTGGTGAGCCGTACGACACTGTAACCTTGGTGAGCCGTACGACACTGTAACCTTGGTGAGCCGTACGTCACTGTAACCTTGGTGAGCCAGACGACACTGTAACCTTGGTGAGCCGTACGTCACTGTAACCTTGGTGAGCCAGACGACACTGTAACCTTGGTGAGCCGTACGTCACTGTAACCTTGGTGAGCCGTACGTCACTGTAACCTTGGTGAGCCGTACGTCACTGTAACCTTGGTGAGCCGTACGTCACTGTAACCTTGGTGAGCCAGACGACACTGTAACCTTGGTGAGCCAGACGACACTGTAACCTTGGTGAGCCGTACGACACTGTAACCTTGGTGAGCCGTACGACACTGTAACCTTGGTGAGCCTGACGTCACTGTAACCTTGGTGAGCCAGACGACACTGTAACCTTGGTGAGCCGTACGACACTGTAACCTTGGTGAGCCAGACGACACTGTAACCTTGGTGAGCCGTACGTCACTGTAACCTTGGTGAGCCGTACGACACTGTAACCTTGGTGAGCCAGACGACACTGTAACCTTGGTGAGCCGTACGACACTGTAACCTTGGTGAGCCAGACGACACTGTAACCTTGGTGAGCCAGACGACACTGTAACCTTGGTGAGCCAGACGACACTGTAACCTTGGTGAGCCAGACGACACTGTAACCTTGGTGAGCCAGACGACACTGTAACCTTGGTGAGCCGTACGACACTGTAACCTTGGTGAGCCAGACGACACTGTAACCTTGGTGAGCCAGACGACACTGTAACCTAGGTGAGCCGTACGACACTGTAACCTTGGTGAGCCAGACGACACTGTAACCTTGGTGAGCCGTACGACACTGTAACCTTGGTGAGCCAGACGACACTGTAACCTTGGTGAGCCAGACGACACTGTAACCTTGGTGAGCCAGACGACACTGTAACCTTGGTGAGCCAGACGACACTGTAACCTTGGTGAGCCAGACGACACTGTAACCTAGGTGAGCCGTACGACACTGTAACCTTGGTGAGCCAGACGACACTGTAACCATGGTGAGCCAGACGACACTGTAACCTTGGTGAGAGAGACGACACTGTAGCCTTGGTGAGCGAGACGACACTGTAACCTTGGTGAGCGAGACGACACTGTAACCTTAGTGAGCCGTACGACACTGTAACCTTGGTGAGCCGTACGACACTGTAACCTTGGTGAGCCGTACGTCACTGTAACCTTGGTGAGCCTTACGTCACTGTAACCTTGGTGAGCCGTCCGTCACTGTAACCTTAGTGAGCCTTACGTCACTGTAACCTTGGTGAGCGAGACGACACTCTAACCTTGGTGAGCGAGACGACACTGTAACCTTGGTGAGCGAGACGACACTGTAACCTTGGTGAGCCAGACGACACTGTAACCTTGGTGACCGAGACGACACTGTAACCTTGGTGAGCGAGACGACACTGTAACCTTGGTGAGCCAGACGACGCTATAACCTTGGTGAGCCAGACGACACTGTAACCTTGGTGAGCGAGACGACACTGTAACCTTGGTGAGCCAGACGACACTGTAACCTTGGTGAGCGAGACGACACTGTAACCTTGGTGAGCGAGACGACACTGTAACCTTGGTGAGCGAGACGACGCTGTAACCTTGGTGAGCGAGACGACACTGTAACCTTGGTGAGCGAGACGACACTGTAACCTTGGTGAGCAAGACGACACTGTAACCTTGGTGAACCAGACGACACTGTAACCTTGGTGAGCGAGACGACACTGTAACCTTGGTGAGCGAGACGACGCTGTAACCTTGGTGAGCGAGACGACACTGTAACCTTGGTGAGCGAGACGACGCTGTAACCTTGGTGAGCCAGACGACGCTGTAACCTTGGTGAGCCAGACGACACTGTAACCTTGGTGAGCGAGACGACACTGTAACCTTGGTGAGCGAGACGACGCTGTAACCTTGGTGAGCCAGACGACACTGTAACCTTGGTGAGCCAGACGACGCTGTAACCTTGGTGAGCCAGACGACGCTGTAACCTTGGTGAGCCAGACGACGCTGTAACCTTGGTGAGCTGTACGACACTGTAACCTTGGTGAGCCAGACAACGCTGTAACCTTGGTGAGCCAGATGACACTGTAACTTCCTAACAAATCGAACACAAAGAGTAGTGGTCAACAGAGTTAAATCGGAGGCTGCCATAGTGAAGAGCTCTGTTCCACAAGGCACAGTACTCGCCCCCATCTTATTCCTTATCCTCATATCAGACATAAACAGAGATATACACCACAGCACCGTATCATCCTTTGCGGATGATACTAGGATCTGCATGAGGCTGTCATCTGCTGAGGACGCGGTTAACCTCCAAGAAGATATAAACAAAGTTTTCCAGTGGGCAACGGTAAACAATATGATGTTCAATGAGGACAAATTCCAACTACTCCGTTATGGAAAACTGGAGGAGATAATAACTAGAACAGAGTATACTACTGACTCCGGCCATACAATAGAGCGGAAAAATAATGTAAGGGACCTGGGAGTAGTAATGTCTGAGGATCTCACTTTCAAGGATCACAACAGTGCCACGATCGCACGTGCAAAGAAAATGATAGGATGGATAATGAGAACTTTCAAAACGAGAGATGCCAAGCCCATGATGATCCTTTTCAAATCACTTGTTCTCTCTAGGCTGGAATACTGCTGTACATTAACATCTCCATTCAAAGCAGGTGAAATCGCAGATCTAGAGAGTGTACAGAGATCCTTTACTGCACGTATAAGTTCTGTCAAGCACCTTAACTACTGGGAACGCTTGGAAGCACTTGACTTGTACTCGTTGGAACGCAGGAGGGAGAGATATATCATAATCTACACTTGGAAAATCTTGGAAGGAATGGTCCCAAATCTGCACACAGAAATCACTCCCTACGAAAGTAAAAGACTGGGCAGGCGATGCAAAATGCCGCCAATAAAAAGTAGGGGCGCCATTGGTACACTAAGAGAAAACACCATAAGTGTCCGGGGCCCAAAACTGTTCAACAGCCTCCCATCAAGCATTAGGGGAATTGCCAATAAACCCCTGGCTGCCTTCAAGAGAGAGCTGGACAGATACCTAAAGTCAGTGCCGGATCAGCCGGGCTGTGGCTCGTACGTTGGGCTGCGTGCGGCCAGCAGTAACAGCCTAGTTGATCAGGCCCTGATCCATCGGGAGGCCTGGTCATGGACCGGGCCGCGGGGGCGTTGATCCCCGGAATAACCTCCAGGTAACCTCCAGGTAACCTTGGTGAGCCAGACGACGCTGTAACCTTGGTGAGCCAGACGACACTGTAACCTTGGTGAGCCAGACGACGCTGTAACCTTGGTGAGCCAGACGACGCTCTAACCTTGGTGAGCCAGATGACGCTCTAACCTTGGTGAGCCGTACGGCACTGTAACCTTGGTGAGCCAGACGACGCTCTAACCTTGGTGAGCCAGACGACGCTCTAACCTTGGTGAGCCGAACGGCACTGTAACCTTGGTGAGCCAGACGACGCTGTAACCTTGGTGAGCCAGACGACACTGTAACCTTGGTGAGCCAGACGACACTGTAACCTTGGTGAGCCAGACGACACTGTAACCTTGGTGAGCCAGACGACACTGTAACCTTGGTGAGCCAGACGACGCTGTAACCTTGGTGAGCCAGACGACGCTGTAACCTTGGTGAGCCAGACGACGCTGTAACCTTGGTGAGCCAGACGACGCTGTAACCTTGGTGAGCCAGACGACGCTGTAACCTTGGTGAGCCAGACGACGCTGTAACCTTGGTGAGCCAGACGACGCTGTAACCTTGGTGAGCCAGACGACACTGTAACCTTGGTGAGCCAGACGACACTGTAACCTTGGTGAGCCAGACGACACTGTAACCTTGGTGAGCCAGATCACACTATTACCATAGCGATCAAGACATCACTGTCACCAGGGTGATGAAGACATCACTGCCACCAGGGTGATGAAGACATCACTGCCACCAGGGTGATGAAGACATCACTGCCACCAGGGTGATGAAGACATCACTGTCACCAGGGTGATTAAGGCATCACTGCCACCAGGGTGATTAAGGCATCACTGCCACCAGTTTGATCAGGGCATCATTGTTACCAGGGTGATCAAGACATCGCTGCCACCAGGGTGATCAAGACATCACTGTGACCACGGTGATCAAGACATCACTGCTACCAGGGTGATCAAGACATCACTGTGACCACGGTGATCAAGGCATCACTGCTGCCAGGGTGATCAAGACATCACTGCCACCAGGGTGATCAAAACATCACTGTGACCACGGTGATCAAGGCATCACTGCTACCAGGGTGATCAAGACATCACTGCCACCAGGGTGATCAAGACATCACTGCCACCAGGGTGATCAAGACATCACTGCTACCAGGGTGATCAAGACATCACTGCTACAAGGGTGATCAAGACATCACTGTGACCACGGTGATCAAGGCATCACTGCTACCAGGGTGATCAAGACATCACTGCTACCAGGGTGATCAAGACATCACTGCTACCAGGGTGATCAAGACATCACTGCTACAAGGGTGATCAAGACATCACTGCTACCAGGGTGATCAAGACATCACTGCTACCAGGGTGATCAAGACATCACTGCTACCAGGGTGATCAAGGCATCACTGCCACCAGGGTGATCAAGACATCACTGCTACCAGGGTGATCAAGACATCACTGTGACCACGGTGATCAAGACATCACTGCCACCAGGGTGATCAAAACATCACTGTGACCACGGTGATCAAGACATCACTGCTACCAGGGTGATCAAGACATCACTGTGACCACGGTGATCAAGACGTTACTGTAGCAACGTACACTAGACGTCAGTGTGATCCGTCTGAAGACGGATTGAAGGATTTTAATTTACCGAAGAAATCTCTGCGTCTCGCTGCATGCAACCCTTCATGTCAAGGCTAAGCCACAGCAGCAACAACAGTAAGCCAAGCCAGTGGCAACACCACTATCATGTCAAGGCTAAGCCACAGGAGCAACAACAGTAAGCCAAGCCAGTGGCAACACCACTATCATGTCAAGGCTAAGCCACAGCAGCAACAACAGTAAGCCAAGCCAGTGGCAACACCACTATCATGTCAAGGCTAAGCCACAGGAGCAACAACAGTAAGCCAAGCCAGTGGCAACACCACTATCATGTCAAGGCTAAGCCACAGGAGCAACAACAGTAAGCCAAGCCAGTGGCAACACCACTATCATGTCAAGGCTAAGCAACACCACTATCACAAGCTAAGCAAGCAACAACAGTAAGCCAAGCCAGTGGCAACACCACTATCATGTCAAGGCTAAGCCACTAAGCCACAGCAACAACAGTAAGCCAAGCCAGTGGCAACACCACTATCATGTGCTCAAGGCAACAACAGTAAGCCAAAGCAACACCACTATCATGTCAACAGCCACAAGAGCAACAACAGTAAGCCAAGCCAGTGGCAACACCACTATCATGTCAAGGTCAAGAGCAACAACAGTAAGCCAAGCCAGTGGCATGTCAAGGCAGGAGCAACAACAGTAAGCCAAGCCAGTGGCAACACCACTATCATGTCAAGGCTAAGCCACAGGAGCAACAACAGTAAGCCAAGCCAGTGGCAACACCACTATCATGTCAAGGCTAAGCCACAGGAGCAACAACAGTAAGCCAAGCCAGTGGCAACACCACTATCATGTCAAGGCTAAGCCACAGGAGCAACAACAGTAAGCCAAGCCAGTGGCAACACCACTATCATGTCAAGGCTAAGCCACAGGAGCAACAACAGTAAGCCAAGCCAGTGGCAACACCACTATCATGTCAAGGCTAAGCCACAGGAGCAACAACAGTAAGCCAAGCCAGTGGCAACACCACTATCATGTCAAGGCTAAGCCACAGCAGCAACAACAGTAAGCCAAGCCAGTGGCAACACCACTATCATGTCAAGGCTAAGCCACAGGAGCAACAACAGTAAGCCAAGCCAGTGGCAACACCACTATCATGTCAAGGCTAAGCCACAGGAGCAACAACAGTAAGCCAAGCCAGTGGCAACACCACTATCATGTCAAGGCTAAGCCACAGGAGCAACAACAGTAAGCCAAGCCAGTGGCAACACCACTATCATGTCAAGGCTAAGCCACAGGAGCAACAACAGTAAGCCAAGCCAGTGGCAACACCACTATCATGTCAAGGCTAAGCCACAGGAGCAACAACAGTAAGCCAAGCCAGTGGCAACACCACTATCATGTCAAGGCTAAGCCACAGGAGCAACAACAGTAAGCCAAGCCAGTGGCAACACCACTATCATGTCAAGGCTAAGCCACAGGAGCAACAACAGTAAGCCAAGCCAGTGGCAACACCACTATCATGTCAAGGCTAAGCCACAGGAGCAACAACAGTAAGCCAAGCCAGTGGCAACACCACTATCATGTCAAGGCTAAGCCACAGGAGCAACAACAGTAAGCCAAGCCAGTGGCAACACCACTATCATGTCAAGGCTAAGCCACAGGAGCAACAACAGTAAGCCAAGCCAGTGGCAACACCACTATCATGTCAAGGCTAAGCCACAGGAGCAACAACAGTAAGCCAAGCCAGTGGCAACACCACTATCATGTCAAGGCTAAGCCACAGGAGCAACAACAGTAAGCCAAGCCAGTGGCAACACCACTATCATGCAACACCACTATCATGTCAAGGCTAAGCCACAGGAGCAACAACAGTAAGCCAAGCCAGTGGCAACACCACTATCATGTCAAGGCTAAGCCACAGGAGCAACAACAGTAAGCCAAGCCAGTGGCAACACCACTATCATGTCAAGGCTAAGCCACAGGAGCAACAACAGTAAGCCAAGCCAGTGGCAACACCACTATCATGTCAAGGCTAAGCCACAGGAGCAACAACAGTAAGCCAAGCCAGTGGCAACACCACTATCATGTCAAGGCTAAGCCACAGGAGCAACAACAGTAAGCCAAGCCAGTGGCAACACCACTATCATGTCAAGGCTAAGCCACAGGAGCAACAACAGTAAGCCAAGCCAGTGGCAACACCACTATAAGCCAAGCCAGTGGCAACACCACTATCATGTCAAGGCTAAGCCACAGCAGCAACAACAGTAAGCCAAGCCAGTGGCAACACCACTATCATGTCAAGGCACAGGAGCAACAACAGTAAGTCAAGCCAGTGGCAACACCACTATCATGTCAAGTGGCAACACCACTATCATGTCAAGGCTAAGCCACAGGAGGCAACACCACTATCATGTCAAGGCTAAGCCACAGGAGCAACAACAGTAAGCCAAGCCAGTGGCAACACCACTATCATGTCAAGGCTAAGCCACAGGAGCAACAACAGTAAGCCAAGCCAGTGGCAACACCACTATCATGTCAAGGCTAAGCCACAGGAGCAACAACAGTAAGCCAAGCCAGTGGCAACACCACTATCATGTCAAGGCTAAGCCACAGGAGCAACAACAGTAAGCCAAGCCAGTGGCAACACCACTATCATGTCAAGGCTAAGCCACAGGAGCAACAACAGTAAGCCAAGCCAGTGGCAACACCACTATCATGTCAAGGCTAAGCCACAGGAGCAACAACAGTAAGCCAAGCCAGTGGCAACACCACTATCATGTCAAGGCTAAGCCACAGGAGCAACAACAGTAAGCCAAGCCAGTGGCAACACCACTATCATGTCAAGGCTAAGCCACAGGAGCAACAACAGTAAGCCAAGCCAGTGGCAACACCACTATCATGTCAAGGCTAAGCCACAGGAGCAACAACAGTAAGCCAAGCCATTGCGGATGGGAAAAGAAGACCGCAAAGGGAATACAGGTTAGAGAGAACTTTGGGATGAACATATCGAGCATATGGCCTGAAGCACATCAGTCTAATTCCCGCAGCAAGCGCACGTCATGCAGACATGCGCTTGCTATGCAGCACATTTGTCTGGCCGATGTTGGAGTACGAAGCACCAGTAATGAACCCACATCTGATTAAGTATATCAAGAAGAAGTAGAAATTGCAAAGGTTTACAACGAAAACTGTTCTAGAGCTGAAGGGGAGAGGCTAGAGGAGCTGAACGTGACGACTAAAGGTGACATGGTTACGACATACAAAATACTAAGAGGAATTGACAAGGTGGACAGGGAGAATCTGAGAGACGAGTCAGAAGTATACGAGGTCACAGCTCGAAGTTCAAAGCAGATATGTTTAAGGTTACTATTTTGGTACTAAAATGACTTAAGAAATCGTAATGACACGATTGCAAATAAACCATACCCCTGGCCGGGATTGAACCCGCGGTCATAGAGTCTCAAAACTCCAGCCCGTCGCGTTAGCCACTAGACCAGCTAGCCACAATAAGATTCATCCAACTAGGTATATTTCTACACCATAGGAAAGTTAGCACAGGCACCTCTGTGACCACAAATGCAAGTTTTTACAGACGAATCTCCAGCTAGCGTGGCCGTGACGAACTCTAGCTCAAGTCCCTTCACTGCCGTCAACATGACTGGATTGAACCCGCGGTCATAGAGTCTCAAAACTCCAGCCCGTCGCGTTAGCCACTAGACCAGCTAGCCACAGCTAGCTGGAGATTCGTCTGTAAAAACTTGCATTTGTGGTCACAGAGGTGCCTGTGCTAACTTTCCTATGGTGTAGAAATATACCTAGTTGGATGAATCTTATTGTGGCTAGCTGGTCTAGTGGCTAACGCGACGGGCTGGAGTTTTGAGACTCTATGACCGCGGGTTCAATCCCGGCCGGGGGTATGGTTTGGTACTAAAATTGTGAGCTATGAAAATATTCACGTTTTAAATATAAATTTATCTAAAATTTAATGCAGTTTAGATTAAATTTGTAGATTAGTTTTTGTTTATGATTTTCAAAATAGTCATTCATTCACGAAGGTCGACTAACACACAGGTACCTATTTACTGCTAGATGTAAAAAGAGCAATAGTGTGAGGAGGTTTCTTAATTCGTCTACACCTGCATTTTCGCTTTTCAGTTTATGAAAATTTGTGAATAATCCCACGACAACACTGACGATTCACTTTACCTTTCACTGTATTGTTCCTCGCTTCCATGTATACAAACAATGCTTCTCAAACAATAAACGTAATCAATAAGCTTCAGTTTACCGCACTGCCGACCACAGAGTGAAATGTTTAATCAAAGCTCCTGCTTTAATTATCAGGTTTAACCTCTCACACTTGTCGTTGCCATAAGGTTATACGATGTTTAAAAGGAGGAAAAGAGAAACATGTAAATCACATGAAATGTAATAAGATTTGAAAAAAAAAAAAATACTTTCCGGAGGAAACTAAGAACCACAATTGGAGTCTCAAGGTCACTATAAAACGTTTCTTTTTAAACACCATTTACATCTGAATTAATTAAAATCATAAACTGTACAGGTATTTGAAGTTTTAAATAATACTCGGATGAAATATTTACTGAAGACTTGACGCTACGACTGTAACTGCTCCTATAGCTACAGATAGGTGAACATAAATATGAATAAATAGGAATCACACAACTTAAAACACGTAACTACTTGTCGGAAGAAAGTATGGTAGGGAAAAATAAATATTATTAGCCGTCTTAATTAAATATATCGAGCATGGAAATGGATAATTAATAATATACCATAAATGAAGGCTAATACTCCTATTATAAATATATATTTACATATTTTGTCATGAATATATTAATAATTATATACAACGTGAATATTCCCCATTAAATTAAGTAATAAGGAGAACTATTAATAAATTATTAAATTAATTGATTTAAATTAAATCGGATAATTTAAATAATACATTAAAAAATATTTTTTTTCAGAGAAATCCTGCACACTTATATTATTATCATTATTATTGAAGTGTTGCACCTAAGGTAACATCTCTTCTCCAACAGTATTATCCCAGGAAACAGACAAATATAAAAGTATAACACTTGTAAACAATCTCCAGATATATTTATGAAAAACGTATCACTATTAGTATTCAGTCTTCTGCTCACTCTCTTTCAAAAACGACAATAATTCTTAGGGATTAATAACCGACCAACACTCTCAGGACTTCTGGAGCCTTACTCTTGAGCACCAGCACACACATCAGTAGAATAACCTCTGCGTGGCAAATCTGACAGTGGCCTTCAGGAATCTCAATAAAATCATTCCAGGTGCTTTATACAACATAATCTGTTAGGCACGTCTTGGAGTACGCAGCACAAGTATAGAACCCACACCTGAGGAAGCATGGTAAGGAGCTAGTTCCAGAGCTAAGAAATTTGAGCTACAAAGAGAGGCTAGGCTAAAGAAATTGCATCTAACGACCCTGGACGACAAAAGGACAAGGGAAGACATGATATCAACATACTGGTTGTGCCCACACGCTCTACAGTCAAGGCCTGCGAAGAATCTTCTTGTTTATTGGTATCCCCTTATACTAAAATTAAATTAATCCAATATTTGTAAAGTATTTGCTATGAACATTATAATTTATTCTAATTAAGCATTTTTATAAACTGTATTTACAGGCTAAGAGTTGTCATTTTATTTACCTTAGTTCGTCTCATTGCTTAGGTATACTGCGCTGCTTCAAGAAGTGACCCATAACATACAGCTGCCTCTTTACTGATCAGCGGAAACGACAACAGGTGTAAGGAGGCTTACCCAAAGTCACCACACTGTCATTATCGAACCCAGGTTCTTCACTTGTAACCCAAAGGTGTCAACACAGCCCAATGAGTAAAAGATCACTTACCCACGTGGATCGTGCATCTCCTACCTCGGAGTTTCATTCCTTAATTTTGCATCTTCGGTTAATTACTGCACTTCACAAAGCTCTTCTTGTTTGTATCGCGATTGTTTTAGCATCCTGTAAGGTTAAATGAGAATTCTTGGAAAAGAAACTTCTCACTCAGGTTATTAAACGAACAATGCTCTGAGATTATGAATAAGATGCCCTCGACAAAACGCTTCTCCCTCAGAGGATATTTCCAGCGACGCCCTGAGAATAGCCACCATTTTACAAGACTCACGAAATCGTAATAACACGATTGCTAACAAACCACGGAACAGGCGACGATTGAGCCCATGGATTGTAAAAATCTTATCGTAACCAGTTGGCCGTGTGGCTTACTCACTGTCCTCGAGTTTTAAGACTCACTTGTCATTTGTTCAATCCCCGCCCGTTCTGAGGTTTACTTTATTAGACATAAAACATCAACATGTGAAGAATTATGAGGAATTAAGGGCACAGTTTGTTAATGGAACAGAAGAGATCCTCCATAAATCAGGATGGAGAGATGATATGAAGTTTATGTACCATCTAACACGAATGTTTAGATTCTCTGAAGGAAAAGGGCCCTTTCCTTTGATTAATTTCCAGAAAATTCCAAACATCAGCAATGTGAGGTGAAATTCAAGAGCCATTCTAGGTATTTTTGTATTCATTTTTATACCTACAAGACAGAAGACTTTGGAAAAGATATGCAGATTCATTTCATACATCTGGGCAGATGTATGATGAAAACGACTTCAAAAGTTTGTCAGAAATATTGAAACTTTACCAAAAAAAAAAAAAACCTGAACTCATTGAAAACTCACTGGCAACAGGAGCCGTCCGCACTCAATGTACCAAGAAGTAATCAGTGTGCTGAACGTGCTATCAGAGTTATGCAAAAACTATGTGCTGCCTGCAGAAACAAAAACAAACTGCAACTTCTGTTTATTCTAAGCAATAAGTAGTAATATATGTACTAACATGATAACAATGATGCAGTAAGTTGTTTTATTTGTTATTAATATTATATGCAATATGCATTCAAGGTACTTGTTTTCGTTACTCTTTTTTTTTCATTTAGGGGCGACATTTTCTAAAAAGATAGCAGAATGAAAGGTCATTTTTTTGCTTTTAAACAAAAGTTCATCTGATTAAGGTACAAGAATATTACGTTGCATAAATATATATATATATATATATATATATATATATATATATATATATATATATATATATATATATATATATATATATATATATATATATATATGAATAGAGAAATTCCAAGCGCTTTCGTGACTACTCACATTATCAAGAAACAATTAAAGTAATGCATTAAAGGAAGGCATATAAAGGGTCTAGACCACACCTCATTATCACATCCCACAACAAAGCAACACCTGACGCGCGACTCATAAGAAAGGGAACACTGCAGCAGGTCTGCTGACCCAACTAGACAGGTCCTTCACACAACCCACGAACAAACTATTCTACCCAAGAATTAAGAATTTTAAAATTTATTATTTGTCCAATGTATTATTAAATTCTTCCCAAATTCTATTAATTGTAAATGGATCTAATTTATATAAACCTAAGGAAATATTCATATTATTGTCAAAACTGCTTTTTATGAAACAAGATTCAAATATATTCCTGTCGACCATGGACTTGCTTGATACTACTTTCTCAACTTTTTGAAAATCAATTGGATGGTTAAAATCTCTTGCATGAATAAATAGAGCATTGAAATCTTGTCCAGTTCTAATGCTATATTTATGTTGTTTTAATCTTAGTTCGAGATTTTTATCAGTTTGACCGTAATAATCTTTATCGCAAATTTTACAAGGAATCTTATAGACACATCCGTCAGCATTTTGGGGGGAATTCTTATCAAAAGTTTTTTTTACTGTATCAAGATTTTTAAATACAACTTTGATATTAAAAGTCTTAAGAAGAGAAGGCATATCAACCAAGTTTTCATGGTAAGGGAGAACCAACATATTTTGAAAGCACCTGTTTACTGTGATCTTATTGCATATATATATATATATATATATAAATATATATATATATATATATATATATATATATATATATATATATATATATATATATATATATATATATATATATATATATATATATATATATATATATATATATATATATATATATATATATATATATATATATATATATATATATATATATATATATATATATATATATATATATATATATATATATATATATATATATATATATATATATATATATATATATATATATATATATATATATATATATATATATATATATATATATATATATATATATATATATATATATATATATATATATATATATATATATATATATATATATATATATATATATATATATATATATATATATATATATATATATATATATATATATATATATATATATATATATATACATATATATATATATATATATATATATATATATATATATATATATATATATATATATATATATATATATATATATATATATATATATATATATATATATATATATATATATATATATATATATATATATATATATATATATATATATATATATATATATATATATATATATATATATATATATATATATATATATATATATATATATATATATATATATATATATATATATATATATATATATATATATATATATATATATATATATATATATATATATATATATATATATATATATATATATATATATATATATATATATATATATATATATATATATATATATATATATATATATATATATATATATATATATATATATATATATATATATATATATATATATATATATATATATATATATATATATATATATATATATATATATATATATATATATATATATATATATATATATATATATATATATATATATATATATATATATATATATATATATATATATATATATATATATATATATATATATATATATATATATATATATATATATATATATATATATATATATATATATATATATATATATATATATATATATATATATATATATATATATATATATATATATATATATATATATATATATATATATATATATATATATATATATATATATATATATATATATATATATATATATATATATATATATATATATATATATATATATATATATATATATATATATATATATATATATATATATATATATATATATATATATATATATATATATATATATATATATATATATATATATATATATATATATATATATATATATATGCAATAAGATCACAGTAAACAGGTGATTTCAAAATATGCAGAACAACCACTCTGAAAGAATAGAGAAATTCCAAGCGCTTTCGTGACTACTCACATTATCAAGGAACTATGAAAGTGAAGCATCCAAGGAAGCTATATAAGGGGTCGGCCAGCACCTCACTATCAGATCCCACAACGGTTAAACACGTGACGCGCGGCGAGCCAACTTGGATAGGTCCTTTGCAAAACTCACCCCCGAGCTATTTATTTGTCCAGTGTATTATTAAATTCTTCCCAAATTCTATTAATTATAAATGGATCTAATTTATATAAACCAAAGGAAATATTCATATTATTGTCAAAACTGCTTTTTATGAAACAAGATTCAATTATATTCCTGTCGACCATGGACTTGCTTGATACTACAATCCTAACACAATCCTCCCTAATAGAGCTAAATGGTTCAGATATGTTGATGATATTTTGTGTCTTATGCCCAAAAATGTAGATATACACCATTTTCTTGGAAAATTAAATAGCTTAGCCCATTCTATAAACTTTACTGTTGAGTTTGAAGAAAATAACTCATTGCCTTTTCTAGATGTTTTAATTATTAAGGGTAATAATGAATTCAAATTTAAAATTTACAGAAAACCTACAAATAACTGTTCCTATGTCCACTATTATTCCTCGCATCAAGATAGAGTCAAACTGTCTGTTTTCTCATCAATGTTTTTGAGAGCTTTACGAATTTGTAGTCCTGAGTTCATAGATGAGGAAATATCCAAAATTTATGAAATAGGTAATGATTTAAAATACCCAAGAAATGTAATTGATAAATCTTTTAAAGTTGCTAGAAACACTTTTTATAATCCAAAAAAGGGCAACCAGCCTTATTCAACTAAAAATATGTTGGTTCTCCCTTACCATGAAAACTTGGTTGATATGCCTTCTCTTCTTAAGACTTTTAATATTAAAGTTGTATTCAAAAATCTTGATACAGTAAAAAAACTTTTGATTAAGAATTCCCCCCAAAATGCTGATGGATGTGTCTATAAGATTCCTTGTAAAATTTGCGATAAAGTTTATTACGGTCAAACTGGTAAAAATCTCGAACTAAGATTAAAACAACATAAATATAGCATTAGAACTGGACAAGATTCCAATGCTCTATTTATTCATGTAAGAGATTTTAACCATCCAATTGATTTTCAAAAAGTTGAGAAAGTAGTATCAAGCAAGTCCATGGTCGACAGGAATATAATTGAATCTTGTTTCATAAAAAGCAGTTTTGACAATAATATGAATATTTCCTTTGGTTTATATAAATTAGATCCATTTATAATTAATAGAATTTGGGAAGAATTTAATAATACACTGGACAAATAAATAGCTCGGGGGTGAGTTTTGCAAAGGACCTATCCAAGTTGGCTCGCCGCGCGTCACGTGTTTAACCGTTGTGGGATCTGATAGTGAGGTGCTGGCCGACCCCTTATATAGCTTCCTTGGATGCTTCACACCCATATAAGAGCGTTGGTAAAACTATACTCTTATACATTCCCCTCTTTGCTTCCATGGACAAAGTCCTTTATCTCCACAGACTCCTCAGTGCATCACTCACCTTTCTCCCCTCATCAATTCTATGATTCACGTCATTTTTCATAGACCCATCCGCTGACACGTCCACTCTTAAATATCTGAATACATTCACCTCCTCCACACTCTCTCCCTCCAATTATTATTATTATTATTAAGAACACAAAGGCACAATACCGTGACTAGAACTATACACAAAGAACACTCAAGTAAGAGAAAAAAAGTTTATGACGACGTTTCGGTCCGACTTGGACCACTGATTAGTTACAATTACACACGAAGGAACCAATTATTTCATATATATTATGCATATATATATATATATATATATATATATATATATATATATATATATATATATATATATATATATATATATATATATATATATATATATATATATATATATATATATATATATATATATATATATATATATATATATATATATATATATATATATATATATATATATATATATATATATATACTGGCTCCCTTACCTTCGTGCGTTAGTATGACTACTTAATGGTCCGAGTTAGACCGAAGCGTCGTCATAAAGTTTCTTTCTCCTATATGCGGGGTATTTGTGTATAATTATTATTATTATTATTATTATTATTATTATTATTATTATTATTTACTGAGACGGGGTATCTGTATCCTCATTTCTTGGCAGTACTGGAGGTACACTTCTCTTTTGTGTCTGATCTAGGAAGTTCATTCCCTTGTTTCAAGGGCCAGAAAGACCCTTTGGTAACCACAACCAATACTTTCAAGACTTCGCTACTAAACACCTGCCCCTGGGCTGAGGGACTGATTACCTCATCTTAAACCTCTTCAGTCTTCTCTTTTCTATTGATAAAGCAATACTTCTGCAGAATAAAAATAACCTGATGTTATACAGGTGTCCAATTCTTCAATTCTTTTCTTCCCGATGTGACGAAAATTAGTCAGTTTTACTAACCCAATTTTTCCCCACCTGCACAAACATGTCGTTTATTTTTTCCCGTACATCGGGAAAGAATTTTTTATATTAAAAAAAAGAGGGAAGGGGGAACGTGACGCTTGCGTACGCAAGGTAGATGAATTCTTATCAATTTTTTTTTAGCTATTTCCAAAATAAAAGGAAAAGAGGTAATCTTTTAATACCCTGACAAAATCCCGTCTGACACCTCAAAAATCGGAACACATATTAACAAGAAAATAAAGGGAAAGGGAACACTGCGGGAGCAGGGGAAAAAATGGAAACTCTTAGCAGGGAAAAAATACACACAAAAGGGGAAAAATGGTACTGAAAGCAGGGGGACACCTTTAATCATGAGGCTTCTCCCAAGTCTGGGCGAAACGTTCTAACGTCCGATAATCTTAATGTTTACCCTCAGACGTCAGATAAATTTCACGCGAGTCCAGACCGGTTCAAGATATGGTGCCACGACACCAGAGATGGTGCCAAGACACCGGAGATGGTCCCACGACACTGGAGATAGTTCCACGACACCAGAGATGGCGCCACAACACAACAGATGGTGCCACGACGCCAGAGATAGTCCCACGTCACCAGAGATAGTTCCACAACACCAGAGATGCCACGAAACAACAGATGGTGCCGCGACACCGGAGATGGTGCCACGACACCAGAGATGGTGCCACGACACCGGAGATGGTGCCACGACACCAAAGATAGTACCACGGCATCAGAGAGGGTACCTCAGCACATGAGATCCTGCTGCAGAGTAGAGATGTATCAAATATCCATACCCACAACCGCATCCGCGGAACATCCGCACAATTTCTTACATCCGCAACAGCATTTTACTGTAAATATATCCGCACATGCATCCGCATCCGCAAAATAAATAAGCCATCCTCATACACATCCGCATCCACGGATATCTAAATTTTCACATCCGATACATCTCTACTACAGAGATGTTACAACTTCAGCTTTCGATGATAACATCCACCAAGAGCTCCAAATATCAACTACAAACACCTGAAAATATCCACTAAGAGTTTCTAAAGGTCATCTTCACACACCTGATAACATCCACTAAGAGAAACCATACCACGGGTGGGGTTTGAACCTGCTGTCAGAGAGTCTCAAAACTCCAGACCGTCGCGTTAGCCACTGGGCCAGCTAGCCAAAATAAGATTCGTCCAACTAGGTATATTTCTACACCATAGGAAGGTTAGCATAGGCCCCACTGTGTCCACAAATGCATGTTGACGGCTTTGAGGGGACTTGAACTAGAGTTTGTCACGGCCATGCTAGCGGGAAATTCGTCTGTAAAAACTTGCATTTGTGGACACAATGGTGCCTATGCTAACCTTCCTATGGTGTAGAAATATATCTAGTTGGACGAATCTTATTGAAGCTAGATGGCCCTGTGGCTAACGCGACGGTCGGGAGTTTTGACACTCTCTGACCGCGGGTTCAAGCCCCATCCGTGGTATGGTTTGTTTGCAATCGTGTCATTACGATTTCGTGAATCCACTAAGAGTTTCCAAATGTCACCTACACACACCTGTCATCCAGAAAAGATAATTATTTCAAGCAGTTCCTGGTAAACGAACGTGTTTTGACTGCAATGAACTGTGTGCCACGGGCACAAACAGCCTGATTAACCTTCCAGTCAATGAAGAGCCACGACGAACAATATCTCAACCGATAACACCACCAGATGGGTATCATTTAGGAGCACAAATCACGGAACGCATGAAACTTGAACCCATAACGTTTTAGGACTCACCCGTTCCGTGGTTTGTTCGCAGTCGTGTTTAGATCTCGTGAGTCAGAAGCCTAAATATTAATAGCTTACATGGTTGCTTTGATGGTCTTCATTTAGTCACCAAAGGAAACTCACCTGAAGCAGATCTTTACCATAGACTGATTCATTCAGCAGTACTGGCATTACGGCAGGATTGAGGTATGACTGTCAGATGACGACCTGTTCAGTGATGCTGGCGCTATGGCAAGGCTAAGGACTGACTGTCAGATGGCGACCTGTTCAGTGGTGCCGGCACTATGGAGGGATTAAAGACATTTTGTCCTCTTAATCAAAGTCAGTACATTACTTTTACTTAGATAAGTGACTGTGACACTGAAAGGATACAATTGTCTGACTGTAGACTACCGTATGCAGTATATTATACAGTATTATGTGTTATTGCATATTTTGGCTTTATGATACATTATAATTTGGTACGTTTTGTTAATGATAATCTAACTTAACCACATGTAATCTAGCCTAACCTAACGCAACTCAGCATAAATAATGTCAACCAAGAATTTTGCTGAAAACAGAGTGCAAGAAACGGGCGTAGGATTGAAGAGGACAGGGAATGTTCATCATTTGGGAATCAGAAAGCAAAAAAAATTAACGTTAAACAATGTAATGGTATAGAAAACCGAGGTTGAAAAATGAGACGTTTTTACAGCATTTGAGACTCTTATTGAGGAAACGTTTCGCCAGCCAGTGGCTTCTTCAGTCCAATACAGAGAAGAATGGTGAAAGATGAGGAGAATGAGGTAATCAGTCTCTCAGCCTTGAGTTGTGTTCAGTCCATTATTGATGGAAAACATTGACTCCAGGCTGAGAGACCGATTCCCTCATTCTTTTCCTCATCTTAAACCGATTTTGTCTGTATTAGACTGAAGAAGCAACTGGCTGGCGAAACATTTCCTGAATAAGAGTCTCAAATGCTGTAAAAGCGTCTCATTCTTCAACGTCGGTTTTCTATACCATTACATTGTTTAACGTTAATTTTCTGCTCTCTGATTCCCAAATGTTTCTGATTCCCAAATGAGGAACATTTTCAGCACAGTTAAGGATACATTGGTCAACAGATATTCTGGCTATGTGCTTTGTATAAAGTTGTCTTCCGTCAACGCAGGTGGAGTAACTACGGGTCTTGAAGCTTTTGATTCTCACAGAGGAGGGGATAGCCATTGACCGCAAGAAGCACCAAACGATCAGCTACTGCTGGTGGCTTCCAGGCGTTGCAGCCAGAAGTTTGCCGTGTCTTTTCAACGTGAACTAACAAGCAGCTCTGTTGCATCTCTGTTGCCGAGATGCAACAGAGCCTCATGTTCCAGCGTTTGCGTGTATGTCCCCGAGGTAATTACACTTGTTTTCTTTTCTGCTCGTCATTCTGTGCTCTAATGGGGATGGAGGAATCTGGCCAATTGCTGCTGGCAATTCCCTGTACTACCTCGTTGCTAGGGAAACCATGAAAATGGCCTCGATGTGGCTATCTAAATAATACAACACTTCCAGATGAGGGAAAATGAGCCGAAAATTACTTCTGAGTAATTAATCACGAAGCAGTATTAAGTTCTCCTAGAATGCAACTGATTCCTGCACAAGCCTTGTGAATTGTTGATGTTCCCCGAGGTGTGTGTGCTCACCCCAGTTCTCACAGAGTTGTGTTTGGAGAGAAAGAGTCGCAGCTCCTGGCCTCGGATTTTAAACTACAATAGCTACAAATGCAGTATAATGCAATCCTTTATTGACTACGTTTCACCCTCTGTGTCGTAGAAACGTAGTCAGTAAAGCATCGTATTGTACTGGATTCGTATTTATTTTTCCATCGTGTCAGTATTTTATACCATTTATCGCCGGCATTATTGCTTATTGGCCTCATAAGTCCTATCATACCCACTCTTGAAGCTGCGCATTGCGTTGCTTCTATCACGTCATCTTGATCATTCCACTTAGCTTCCATGTTTGACTCCTCGCCCTTATACCTTGCATTTCAAATAGTCTGTCTCTCTGCTTAGTGTCATCATGTATGTCGCAATCATTTCTTACTCAGTCCTCCTCTGTTCTAAGGTCATCGGTTTCAATTCCTTTAGTCTGTCTTCATAACTCAATTCTCAGCACAGGTATTATTCCTGTTGCAAATCGCTGGATATTTTTCGAGCTTTGATTTTTTGTTCTATGTAAATAGATGTTAACTTACGCTAATTAAACCTAGATTAACAAATATTATCATAGCGTATAAACCAACAAACTTTAAAATATGCAAAAATAGCAGTCGTGTATCCAAGACAGGTTGACTGGATGATTTATTCCACTGTGAACAAACAAAGCCAGTTTATCTTCAATAAATAACGCCTTGGGATGTCGACTCCACTGAAATATTCTGTTATACCATCCACCCTAAGAATGCAGCAACTTTTTCTGAAGTCCTTATACACAAATGAGTCTCCTAGTACTAAAAATGTTTCTCTATTTGTATCTATCACCACTGACGTAGCCGGACTAGACCTAATTGTTACTATGACGGCCACCACAACAGCGGGTGCTTTCTTATCCTTGCGGTACTTAGCGGTCTGAGTGACTTAAAGGGTAACACTTAAAATCAGTTACCTCAACGAGAGTTATGGAGAGAGGGAGAGTCGAATTTCAACACATATCGATCATCGCTATATTTTCTATATCCATTCTGATTAGACTTACATTAAGGTTGGTTCTAATTCTTTGAGTAGGAGACAGTATACAGTACCTACGATGGTATAATTTTATTACAGGATTTTCCTGACTTACAAAACTTTACACCCCATCTACTTTATGTATAGCCTATCCCCCCTCCCCCTATAAAAATTAAGACCTATACTTTCTTCAGTAGCAATGTATTCCATGGCTTTCCAAGCCTGGAGGTCGGTATATTACACCTAGAATTAGTTTTTCTTGACCCTCCACGAACTCTACCCAAACAGACTCTGTTACTGCTCCATCTATTTTTATACCTGTTTTTATGCAACAATTAATATTTTCTCGAACATACAATGCAACTCCTCCCCCCTTCCCATTAGATCTATCCACATTGAACAACTTAAATCCCTGAATATTACACTCAGCAGTCATATCCCGACTCTTTAAATCATACCACGTTTCAGTTAATGCAATGATATCAAAGTTCCCAGCACATGCTACCAAACGTAGTTCATTAATTTTATTTCTTGCACTTCGACTGTTAGCATAAAACACCTTCATATGTTTTTTCTTCTCCTCATTTTTCCTAGTCATCTTTGTTTTAACACAATTTCTGAAATTATCAATACCCAGAGTTACTCCATGACAGTTACTATTAAGATTCTTAATATCAGAGCATAAGTCAATATATCCATACTCATTATTTATCATTTCTAAACCCATACCTCTAACAAATCCTAGTTTAAAGTCCTAACAACCCCCTCAACTGAGTTAGCAAGAAAACCCACACCTGCCCTGGATAAGTGAACCCCATCCCTGGAATACATGTCATTTCGGCCATAGAAGTTGTCCCAGTTGTCAATGAATGGTACTGCATTATCCTTACAGTGTTTATCCAGCCAACAATTAATACCAATTGCTCTGGACAACCATTCATTACCAACACCTCTTCTTGGCAAAATCCCACATATAACAGGGCGCCCCCCCCCTTCTTCCTAATTATGTCTATAGCTGTCCTGAACTTTCTAACTAAATCCTCACTTCTACGCTTGCCTACATCATTGCCTCCAGCACTGAGGCAAATAATAGGATTGATCCCATTACCGTTCATGATGTTGTCAAGCCGGCTAACAATGTCCTCCATCCCAGCCCCAGGAAAGCATACCCTCTGTCTCCTACTCCCTGAACCCCTTCATAAATGTTACTTTGCTCACACTCCAACAGCACGTCAAGTATTAAAAACCATTCGTCTCCATTCACTCCTATCAAACACGCTCACGCACGCCTGCTGGAAGTCCAAGCCCCTCGCACACAAAACCTCTTTTACCCCGTCCCTCCAACCTTTCCTAGGCCGACCTCTACCCCGCCTTCCTTCCACTATAGACTGATACACTCTTGAAGTCATTCTGTTTCGCTCCATTCTCTCTACATGTCCGAACCACCTCAACAACCCTTCCTCAGCCTCTGGACAACAGTTCACATTTACTGTGTTTATAATTCTATGAAATCCCATAAGAATTTTTAAACCTCAATTCGACAAAATTTGCAAAAAATGGCAAATTGGCATCCAGGCGGCTCAAAACTAATCCAAAAAACTTAAGATTGATTAATAATTGTGTTCGTGAGTTGAGAGAAGTGACATTCACTAGTTATTATATGGAAAGCAGTTTACTTAATGAAATTTGGAAATTTAAACTTATGTAAGATCAATGTTAAAGACAAACTGTGTTTTAATAAACTTCATCAATAATAAAAGTTAAACGCATCAAAAAAAAAATCAATCTGGAGTAACTGATCTGATTCAAAGTTTTTAAACTTTCATTAAAATTTCAAATTTTCATTTATTCAAAGTAAACAAATGTGTTATTATGTTTATTATACAATATATTGTTATTAATAATGTGAAGACAATCAGAAGGAACATTCATTAGTTATTGAAGGAAAAGTGAATATCATTATTCAGTCAATAAAACTGATAAACCAGGATTTACGTCAACCAAAACAGTGTGAGCCGTTTGGTCGCAAAACTAAACCATTGGTAAAAATTTGAAGCCGATCTGATGAGTCATTCTATAGTATTTCACAGACTCCAAAGATTCCAATTTTTATATTATTAACAATTTTATTACAACGACAAATTTCTCTGCAGGTAAAGCGAAGTAATAAGTAATTTCCTCGACTTAACTTTCTTCCGGAGCTCTTGCCACTCCTCAACTCTCTTCCGGAGCTCTTGCCACTCCTCAACTCTCTTCCGGAGCTCTTGCCACTCCTCAACTCTCTTCCGGAGCTTTTGCCATTCCTCAACTCTCTTCCAGAGCTCTTGCTGCTCCTCAACTCTCTTCCGGAGCTCTTGCCACTCCTCAACTCTCTTCCGGAGCTCTTGCCACTCCTCAACTCTCTTCCGGAGCTCTTGTCACTCCTCAACTTTCTTCCGGAGCTCTTGCCACTCCTCAACTCTCTTCCGGAGCTCTTGCCACTCCTCAACTCTCTTCCGGAGCTCTTGCCACTCCTCAACTTTCTTCCGGAGCTCTTGCCACTCCTCAACTTTCTTCCGGAGCTCTTGCCACTCCTCAACTATCTTCCGGAGCTCTTGCCACTCCCCAACTTTCTTCCAGAGCTCTTGATACTCCTCAACTTTCTTCCAGAACTCTTGCCAATCCTCAACTTTCTTCCAGAGCTCTTGATACTCCTCAACTTTCTTCCAGAACTCTTGCCAATCCTCAACTTTCTTCCAGAGCTCTTGATACTCCTCAACTTTCTTCCGGAGCTCTTGCCACTCCTCAACTCTCTTCCGGAGCTCTTGCCACTCCTCAACTCTCTTCCGGAGCTCTTGCCACTCCTCAACTCTCTTCCGGAGCTCTTGCCACTCCTCAACTTTCTTCCGGAGCTCTTGCCACTCCTCAACTATCTTCCGGAGCTCTTGCCACTCCCCAACTTTCTTCCAGAGCTCTTGATACTCCTCAACTTTCTTCCAGAACTCTTGATACTCCTCAACTTTCTTCCAGAACTCTTGATACTCCTCAACTTTCTTCCAGAACTCTTGATACTCCTCAACTTTCTTCCAGAACTCTTGCCAATCCTCAAATGCTTTATTTCTAAAAAAAAAATATTTCTGGTTTCCTTTTTTATGTTATTTTTCTCATCACTTCTGCAACGTAAGTCAAAGATTTTATTTGATTTATGAATCACAACAACTTTTAAAAAAAAAATTTAACCAACTAAAAACTAGTTATGTTAACAGTTATTACAACGAAAATACCCCTTAAACATAAAGTATTCTTAATGGCATAAACATTAATGTTGAAGAAACCATATTGTGTGGTACACTATTCAAGGTATAATATATACTAACAATTAAACATCGCAGTACATTACAACACAACATTAATTTTATAATTCTGCTAACATTTACACATCACAGAACATGACATTATAATGTAGAATGTTAGTAAGTCGGAGACGCACTGACCAGTGGGTAAGACCCACCATATTAGTTGTCCATGTCAAGGGAACGAATATCCCCAGCTGCTAGTTTTTATTTTCATCCCATAATGTTTATAGTCCGTGGGGGGATAATGTTTTATGATGGTCTAGATGTTAGACAAGTGAAATGTGAGAATAGAAACAAATTAGTTAAATTGTTTAAAAATGATTTATAGAACTTTGTCTTCCAAAAGATAATTCAAGGTAGAGTTTTCTGTACCTGACCCACAATGATGTCTTCAACATGGCGAGAACCAACATTCTTCATCAGAATATTGAAATATACAAAGTTCCTGAGTTCCCTAACTTGAGGAAGTCTGATTTTTTTTCTACCCACAACTTTTCGACTTTATTTTGAAAACACAAACATAATTTTAACAATCTTGAGGGAGACTGCATATATAAATGGATACAAATTTGAGTACATATGTGCGTGTGGTATAGATGGACCTGTGTGTGTGTGTGTGTGTGTGTGTGTGTGTGTGTGTGTGTGTGTGTGTGTGTGTGTGTGTGTGTGTGTGTGTGTGTGTGTGTGTGTGTGTGTGTGTGTGTGTGTGTGTGTGTGTGTGTGTGTGTGTGTGTGTGTGTGTGCATTCGTGATTACGAGCATATTAGTGTACGAGGCGATCAGTGTGTGTTATACATATGCATGTGTATGTGTGAGAGCGTGTGCGTTGTTTTGTACGTGTTCATACACGTACAAAACAACGCACACGCCGTGGTTGTGGAAATGCGCAAATGAGTGTGAAAATAAGTGTGTGTGCATAAGTAAGATTATTTAGGTGCAGGTACACATACATACAGTTACACAAATTATTATACACAATAAAATATGTGTAAATTACCCAGGATAACCCCAAAAAAGTCAGACAAAGTAACTTATTTCCATTGTGCCGGACTCTTGTAACTGCTGGTATTACATATACATAAGACTAATAACGAAATAAAAACATACAATTCAACACTTGTTATAGTTCTGGTGGAGGTGGACATAGAGATTAATACACGAACATTCATCCACACAGAATAACACATTCATAAACACACTTAAACTATTAAGTACAATAAATATTTATTAATGTAGATGAATTGTATAAAATAAATAGAACTCCCAAAATTTCATTGAGTGGCCAGGCCTTGGTGGCCGAACTGGACGGTAGCTTGGCAGCGTCTAGCTGACATACGGTCCAGGCTGTCTTGGTGGGTGTAATTACAGGACGCAGTTTTCTGCGTGTCCCCTCCTGTAATTCTATCTACCTGGACAGTCTCTACCGTAGACCAGCTAGACAAGGCCTCGTTCTCATCTGGCTAGATCACTGGGGGTGGCTGAGCTGACTTCGGGATAAATAACCTGGGGAAGGCTAAGACTGGTATATAACCTAAGGGAAGTGAGGAAGGGAAGACATCCGGGGGCCCACGGATGGATTCCTGGACACATGGACCTGGGAAAAGCGAGAATACCTTGGGGAAGTGGGGAAGGGGGGATATCTGAGGCGGACAGATAGACTCCTGGACACATAGACCTGGGAAAGACGAGGGAGACTGGTTGTTGAGGCAGACCTGGAGGAAGTGGGAAAGGGAGAATGTCTGAGGCGGACAGATGGACTCCTGGACACATGAACCTGGGGAAAGCATCAAGAACACAGCAAGTGGGTGGGTGGACCTTAAAGACGAACCACTGGCCTCCACGTGGCAAGGTCTGGTAACTCAAAGATAACTCTGAGGCTGACAGTGGTCGCAATTCCGATTTCTCGTAAAAAAAACGCTTTTAGAATTTTGGGAAAGCAGAGCATACCGATATTAATGTTTTTCATAACCGAGTCTCGTGAGTTGAGGTAAAGATTGAATACTAGAAGACTGCCTGCATCTGTCATGCCTGTCACGCATAGCAAGGGCATCCTCATAATAGGTTACGAGGGACTTATTAGCAACCACATGTTAGGAGGAACCTATGAGGTACCATACAAGGAAGGTATGAGGGACCTATGAGGTACCCTTCAGTAAAATTGTGGGAAGATGGTGGTAAGATTTTCTTATGACAGCAACTAATAAATTCAATATAGGTTTATCCTAAGAAACTCAAGCTGGTTGGAAAATTTTCTTAACTTTACATTCACATACAGAACACGTACTGAGCACGTTGAAGTGGTTCAGAAATTTTAATAAACATGTTGATCAGAAACAGAACATTTTGATCTTGAACAGAACATTCATTGAACATCCACATAAAACACTAAACGTTTCTCACTCCTATATAGACATATGTGAGTCCTGTTGTATATAATGTGGATGGTTGTTAGTGAGTTGTGGTGGTGAATGGTTGGGATGAGTTGTGATGGATGGTTGACAGCGAGTTGTGGTGATGTATAGTTTACAATGTGTCGACTTGATGGTAAGTTGTGTTGTGGTTATGGATGGTTGATAGTGAGTTGTGGTGATGGATGGTTGATGGCAATTTTTGGCTATGGATGGATGATGGTGCATTGTGATGATGGATATTTTAGAGTGAGTAGTGGTGATGTATGGTTTATTGTGAGTTGAAGTGATGGATGGTTGATGGTGAGCTGTGGGGATGGATGGCTGATGAGTTAAGGTAATGGATAGTTGATGGGGAATTGTGGTGATGGATGGTTTATAGTGAGAGATGGTTGATGATGAGTTGTAAAGATTCATGTTGAAGATGAGTTGAAATTTTGAGAGTTAATGATAATTTGCAATAATGGATAGTTAATGAACTGCTTGTTAATTTTTTTTTGACCACATTGTAAATACACGAGATTAAATTATGCTGAAATAAGCAGTTTGCCTAAGTTGTTCTAATGTTTCATTGTGTTGTCTTGAGTTTGATGTGATCAACTTCCTTATATCCCATACCAGATCACTAGTTACTTATAAACATGAAGAAGTTAAGAAGTTAGAGAAGTGAAAATGTTAGAAAAGAGAAAAACTTCCCAGTTTTTTTAATCAAGTTTTGTAGTTAAACTTTATCTTCCATAAGATAATTCATGAGTCTTCTTTACTTTACCCAAAAGTGTCTCAAACTAGCCACTTTCCACATCTTTCAAAATGAATGTTTTCAAAATGTCTTCAAAATGTCTTCAAAATGTCAAAAATCAATATTCTCCATCAGAATACAGAAATATATATAAAGTTCCTGGTTTCTGGAACTTTGAGAAAGTCTCATTTTCCTGCCTCCAACTTCTCGATTTTAATATGAGAAAACAAACAAAATTTTAACAACCATAAGGGAGAGCGTGTGCGTGTGTGTGTGTGTGTGTGTGTGTGTGTGTGTGTGTGTGTGTGTGTGTGTGTGTGTGTGTGTGTGTGTGTGTACTCACCTAATTGTACTCACCTAATTGTACTCACCTAATTGTGGTTGCAGGGGTCGAGACTCAGCTCCTGGCCCCGCCTCTTCACTGATCGCTACTGGATCCTCTCTCTCTCTGCTTCCTGAGCTTTGTCATATCTCTTCTTAAAACTATGTATGGTTCCTGCCTCCACTACTTCACTTGCTAGGCTATTCCACTTGCTGACAACTCTATGACTGAAGAAATACTTCCTAACGTCCCTGTGACTCGTCTGAGTCTTCAGCTTCCAGTTGTGACCCCTTGTCCCTGTGTCCCCTCTCTGGAACATCCTATCTCTGTCCACCTTGTCTATTCCCCGCAGTATCTTGTATGTCGTTATCATGTCTCCCCTGACCCTTCTGTCCTCCAGTGTCGTCAGTCCGATTTCCCTTAACCTTTCCTCGTACAACATTCTCTTGAGCTCTGGGACTAGCCTTGTTGCAAACCTTTGTACTTTCTCTAACTTCTTGACGTGCTTGACCAGGTGTGGGTTCCAGACTGGTGCTGCATACTCCAGTATGGGCCTAACATACACAGTGTACAGTGTCTTGAACGATTCCTTATTAAGGTATCGGAACGCTATTCTCAGGTTTGCCAGGCGCCCGTATGCTGCAGCGGTTATTTGGTTGATGTGTGCCTCCGGTGATGTGCTCGGTGTTATGGTCACCCCAAGGTCTTTCTCCCTGAGTGAGGTCTGTAGTCTTTGTCCACCTAGCCTATACTCTGTCTGCGGTCTTCTTTGCCCCTCCCCAATCTTCATGACTTTGCATTTGGCTGGATTGAATTCGAGAAGCCAGTTGCTGGACCACATGTCCAGCCTGTCCAGGACTCTTTGCAGTCCTGTCTGTGTGTGTATGTGTGTGTGTGTGTGTGCGTGTGTGTGTGTGTGCGCGCGCACATGCGTTGTTTTAAACCATACCCCCGGCCGGGATTGAACCCGCGGTCATAGAGTCTCAAAACTCCAGCCCGTCGCGTTAGCCACTAGACCAGCTAGCCACAATAAGATTCATCCAACTAGGTATATTTCTACACCATAGGAAAGTTAGCACAGGCACCTCTGTGACCACAAATGCAAGTTTTTACAGACGAATCTCCAGCTAGCGTGGCCGTGACGAACTCTAGCTCAAGTCCCTTCACTGCCGTCAACATGACTTAAGAAACCGTAATGACACGATTGCAAATAAACCATACCCCCGGCCGGGATTGAACCCGCGGTCATAGAGTCTCAAAACTCCAGCCCGTCGCGTTAGCCACTAGACCAGCTAGCCACAATAAGATTCATCCAACTAGGTATATTTCTACACCATAGGAAAGTTAGCACAGGCACCTCTGTGACCACAAATGCAAGTTTTTACAGACGAATCTCCTATGGTGTAGAAATATACCTAGTTGGATGAATCTTATTGTGGCTAGCTGGTCTAGTGGCTAACGCGACGGGCTGGAGTTTTGAGACTCTATGACCGCGGGTTCAATCCCGGCCGGGGGTATGGTTTATTTGCAATCGTGTCATTACGGTTTCTTAAGTCATGCGTTGTTTTGTGTGTGTATGAATAATGGTGACCCCGCAGGCTGCTGCTGCAGAAATGTGCAAATGAGCGTGAGAATAAGAGTGTAAGTTTATTTATATACATAAACAGTTCCACAAATGATTATGCACAGTAACATATGCGTAAATTACCCAGGATAACCTAAAAAGTTGGACAAAATGATATATTTCCATTGTGCGCGGCGCTTGTAACTCACTGCGCGTCTTGCAGATATATAGGAAAAATAACCAAATGAAAATAAGAAGTTCAACACTTATTAAAGTTCTCGTGGAGGTGGACAAACACACTAGCAAACGAGCACTCATAAACTTACACAAAAACATTCACAAACACATTTAAACTGCTAATTAAGTAAAAAAAATCTTATATTTACGTAGAAAAATTGTATGATATAAATAGAACTTCCAAAATTCCATTGAGTGGCCAGGCCTTGGTGGCCGAACTGGACGGCAGCTTGGCTGCGTCTAGCTGATCTACGATCTAGACTGTCTTGGTGCGTGTAATTACAGGACGCAGATATCTGCGTGTCCCCTCCTGTAATTCCACCCACCTGGACAGTCTCTACCGTAGACCAGCTAAACAAGGCCTCGTTCTCATCTGGCTAGATCACGGAGGGATACATAACCTGGGGAAGGCTGAGGCTGGAAGATATCCTTAGGGAAGTGAGGAAGGGGAGACATCCGGGGGCCCACGGATGGATTCCTGGACACATGGACCTGGGAAAAGCAAGAACACCTTGGGAAAGTGGGGAAGGGGGAATATCTGAGGCGGACAAGAAGGACTCCTGGTCACATGGACCTGGGAAAGAAGTAGATACTGGTTACAAAGGCAGACCTTGGAAAAGTGGGGAAGGGAGAATATCTGAGGCGGATAGATGGACTCCTGGAAACATGGACCTGGGAAAGAAGGAGATACTGGTTACAAAGGCAGACCTTTTGAAAGTGGGGAAGGAAGAATATCTGAGGCGGACAGATGGACTCCTGGACACATGGACCTGGGAAAGAAGGAGATACTGGTTACAAAAGCAGACCTCGGGAAAGTGGGGAAGGGAGAATATCTGAGGCGGACAGATGGACTCCTGGACACATGGACCTGGGAAAGAAGGAGATACTGGTTACAAAAGCAGACCTCGGGAAAGTGGGGAAGGGAGAATATCTGAGGGGACACAGATTGACTCCTGGACACATGGACCTGGGAAAGAAGGAGATACTGGTTACAAAGGCAGACCTTGGGAATGTGGGGAAGGGAAAATATCTGAGGGGACACAGATTGACTCCTGGACACATAGACCTGGGAAAGAAGGAGATATTGGTTGCTGAGACAGATCTTGGGAAAGTAGGGAAGGGAGAATATCTGAGGCGGACAGATGGACACATGGACCTGGAAAAGAAGGAAATACTGGTTACAAAGGCAGACCTTGGGAAAGTGGGGAAGGGAGAATATCTGAGGGGACACAGATTGACTCCTGGACACATGGACCTGGGAAAGAAGGAGATACTGGTTGCTGAGGCAGACCTTGCGAAAGTGGGGAAGGGAGAATATCTGAGGGGACACAGATTGACTCCTGGGCACATGGACCTGGGAAAGAAGGAGATACTGGTTGCTGAGGTAGACCTTGGGAAAGTCGGGAAGGGAGAACATCTGAGGGGACACAGATGGACTCCTGAACACATGGACCTGAGGAAAGCATCAAAAACACAGTAAGTGGAGGGTGGACTTTAAAGACGAACCACTGGCCTCCACTCAGAGATAACTCTGATGCTGACAGTCAGTGGTCGCAAATAATAATGACTTATTAGATTTCTTATAAACTGACATGTAATTATTTAACATTTAGCATTTTGGGCAGCTCTAAAAAGGAAGTGTTTTGGGCTCGTCCCGGTTTATCAATTTATTAAAACATACTTAAACATTTTAAGATTTTTTTTTTTTACATAAGAACGATTATTATATAATGGAATCCGTATTAGCTTAGATTTCCTTTACTGTTTAGGAGTTGTTACAATGACATAACCTTATTCTACCTGCCTTTACTTCACTCTCGAGAGTTGTGTTAAAAAAACAGCAAAAAGGAATGAACAGACCTGATGAGAGTGAGAACACCAGAGATCGTCCCCACAGTCTAGCTACAGTAACTTTGAGGAAGGTGTCTCGCCCGGTGAAGAGATCTTGATCCTCTTCCTTCTTTCGAATCTGATTTTCTTCTATTCATCAACACATTTCATAATAATCTTCCTGATCAATAAACATTAACCATCAGCTCTCTCAAAGCAGTTAACACAAATAAACAAAGCACTAATATATTTTTCTTATTTACCGTGGCATTTAAATGTGGGTTAATGAATTGATCAAAGGAGCTCAGAGTAACTCATGGACAATGATCAACTTCTCTCAAAACAACATGTAACTGACTTAAGCTGAACATATACTCACAAATCACAAAATGATTCTTGTTCACACCGGCATATATGACCGTGAATGCTACGGATAATAGTGTCGACGGTTGAAAAGTTAAGGTGACGCACTGTTGGACAGATATCGTGATGAATTGTGGATGAACCGATATGAATGGTTGAAAGTTAGTTGTAATGGTGTATGGATGATGGACATTTTAGGTAAGGGATGGTTGATAGTTGCTGTGATAGATGGTTGATGGGTAAATTGAAGTGATTTAATGTTAATTGTGAGTTGTGGTCGGTGATAGTCGATGGAGATATGTTATCAGCTTTGATAAGTTGAAAATACTGATGAGTGATGGTAAGATGTTATGAATAGTTGATAATATGTTGTGGTGTTGCATGTTTGTAGGTGAGTTATAGTGAGGGATGGTTGATGATTAGTTGAAATTATAGCTGGTTGATGGTTGATGATTAGTTGAAATTATAGCTGGTTGATGGCTAATATTGGTGATGGAGAGTTAATAAATTGCTTGTTTATTCTTTCTGTCCCAATGTGCATGTTAAGACATGTCTTCACATATCTGTGCTTTTCTTTGCGTTTATAATTATTGTCATTTTTTCTGGTGTTTCCTTTCCAGGTTAGAATCCTTTCCCTGTAAGTCACGTATGTCTTAGAAAACAAATACAAGGTGACCACAGTTTGAGTTGATGTAGCAGACCTAAATTAACACTATGAACCTCATCCAAAATATTTTTCAGCTACTCTGCTGAGGGAAGCAGTAATGAAATGTAGGTTTAAACTGAACATAATAACAACACTACATATTTCTTGCATTCCATGTTGCAAGAAATATGTGAGGGGTGAGGGACTAATGAGTAAACACACAAGGAAGTTATGAGGGACCTATGAGTAGCCACACAATGAAGTTATGTGGGACCTATGAGTAACCATACAAGTAAGGTATGAGGGACCTATGAGTAACCACACAAGGAAGTTATGAGGGACCTATGAGTAACCATACAAGGAAGGTATGAGGGACCTATGAGTAGCCACACAAGGAAGTTATGAGGGACCTATGAGTAACCATACAAGGAAGGTATGAGGGACCTATGAGTAACCATACAAGGAAGGTATGAGGGACCTATGAGTAACCACACAAGGAAGTTATGAGGGACCTATGAGTAGCCACACAAGGAAGTTATGAGGAACCTATGAGTAACCATACAAGGAAGGTATGAGGGACCTATGAGTAACCATACAAGGAAGGTATGAGGGACCTATGAGTAACCACACAAGGAAGTTATGAGGGACCTATGAGTAGCCACACAAGGAAGTTATGAGGGACCTATGAGTAACCATACAAGGAAGGTATGAGGGATCTATGAGTAACCACACAAGGAAGTTATGAGGGACCTATGAGTAGCCACACAAGGAAGTTATGAGGGACCTTTGAGTAACCACACAAGTAAGTTATGAGGGTCCTATGAGTAACTATACAAGGAAGTTATGAGGGACCTTTGAGTAACCACACAAGGAAGTTATGAGGGACCTATGAGTAACCACACAAGGAAGTTATGAGGGACCTATGAGTAACCACACAAGGAAGTTATGAGGTACCTATGAGTAACCACACAAGGAAGTTATGAGGGACCTATGAATAACCACACAAGGAAGTTATGAGGGACCTTTGAGTAACCACACAAGGAAGTTATGAGGGTCCTATGAGTAACCATACAAGGAAGTTATGAGGGAAGTTTGAGTAACCACATAAGGAAGTTATGAGGGACCTATGAGTAACCACACAAGGAAGTTATGAGGGACTCGTGAGTAACCATACAAGGAAGTTACGAGGAACCTTTGAGTAACCACATAAGGAAGTTATAAGGGACCTATGAGTAACCATACAAGGAAGTTATGAGGGACCCATGAGTAACCACACAAGGAAGTTATGAGGGACCTAGCAGTAAGCATATAGGAAGTTATGATGGACCTATGAGTAACCACATAAGGAAGTTATGAGGGACCTATGAGTAACCATACAAGGAAGTTATGAGGGACCTATGAGTAACCACATAAGGAAGTTATGAGGGACCTATGAGTAACCATACAAGGAAGTTATGAGGGACCTATGAGTAACCACATAAGGAAGTTATGAGGGACCTATGAGTAACCATACAAGGAAGTTATGAGGGACCTATGAGTAACCACATAAGGAAGTTATGAGGGACCTATGAGTAACCATACAAGGAAGTTATGAGGGACCTATGAGTAACCACATAAGGAAGTTATGAGGGACCTATGAGTAACCATATAGGAAGCTATGTGGGACCCATGAGTAACCATGTAGAAGTAACATTAGCGACCCATGATTAAGAATGTAGGAAATAAATAACTAAAAGACACAATACCGTGACTGGAACAATACACAAATAACTCGTACATGTGAGAGGGAAGCTCACGATGACGTTTCAGTCCGACTTTGACCATATACAAAGTCACACTGTCTTAACACTGTCTTAACACTGTCTTAACACTGTCTTAACACTGTCTTAACACTGTCTTAACACTGTCTTAACACTGTCTTAACACTGTATGTGTTAAGCCAGCAGTTACTAGATTCAAGAGAAGATTTTCGCAAGCCAGAAACTAACAAATTCATTATAGGTTTTTCTTAAAAAAATGAAGCTGGTTGGAAAATTTTCTTGCCTTTAAATTCACATACAATTTCGATGTTGTACAGAACATGTACTGAACACGTTGATATGGCTAGAACATTGAATGAACAAGTGTCTAAAACTAGTAACTTTACCTGACCCACAAGTGTCTAAAACTAGTAACTTTACCTGACCCACAAGTGTCTAAAACTAGTAACTTTACCTGACCCACAAGTGTCTAAAACTAGTAACTTTACTTGACCCACAAGTGTCTAAAACTAGTAACTTTACCTGACCCACAAG
>NW_027198365.1:0-10000 GCF_038502225.1 Cherax quadricarinatus
CACTGGACCTGCACAACACACCACACTGGACCTGCACAACATAACACACTGGACCTGCACAACACACCACACTGGACCTGCACAACACACCACACTGGACCATCACAACACACCACACTGGACCTGCACAACACACCACACTGGACCTGCCCAACACACCACACTGGACCTGCACAACACACCACACTGGACCTGCACAACATAACACACTGGACCTTTACAACACACCACACTGGACCTGCACAACACACCACACTGGACCTGCACAACACACCACACTGGACCTGCACACCACACCACACTGGACCTGCACAACACACCACACTGGACCTGCACAACACACCACACTGGACCTGCACAACACACCACACTGGACCTGCACAACACACCACACTGGACCTGCACAACACACCACACTGGACCTGCACAACACACCACACTGGACCTGCACAACACACCACACTGGACCTGCACAACATAACACACTGGACCTGCACAACACACCACACTGGACCTGCACAACATAACACACTGGACCTGCACAACACACCACACTGGACCTGCACAACCACACTGGACCTGCACAACACACCACACTGGACCTGCACAACACACCACACTGGACCTGCACAACACACCACACTGGACCTGCACAACACACACACTGGACACATAACACACTGGACCTGCACAACACACCACACTGGACCTGCACAACACACCACACTGGACCTGCACAACACACCACACTGGACCTGCACAACACACCACACTGGACCTGCACAACACACACACCACACACTGGACCTGCACAACACACCACACTGGACCTGCACAACAGACCACACTGGACCTGCACAACATAACACACTGGACCTGCACAACACACCACACTGGACCTGCACAACACACCGCACAACACACCACACTGTACCTGCACAACACACCACACTGGACCTGCACAACACACCACACTGGACCTGCACAACACACCACATTGGACCTGCACAACACACAACACTGGACCTGCACAACACACCACACTGCACCTGCACAACACACCAAACTGGACCTGCACAACACACAACACACAACACACTGGACCGGCACACCACACCACACTGGACCTGCACAACACACCACACTGGACCTGCACAACACACCACACTGGACCTGCACAACACACCACACTGGACCTGCACAACACACAACACTGGACCTGCACAACACACCACACTGGACCTGCACAACACACCACACTGGACCTGCACAACACACCACACTGGACCTGCACAACACACCACACTGGACCTGCACAACACACCACACTGGACCTGCACAACACACCACACTGGACCTGCACAACACACCACACTGGACCTGCACAACACACCACACTGGACCTGCACAACACACCACACTGGACCTGCACAACACACCAAACTGGACCTGCACAACACACCACACTGCACCTGCACAACACACCAAACTGGACCTGCACAACATAACACACTGAACCTGCACAACACACCACACTGGACCGACACAACACACCACACTGTACCTTCACAACATAACACACTGGACCTGCACAACACACCACACTGGACCTGCACAACACACCACACTGGACCTGCACAACACACCACACTGGACCTGCACAACATAACACACTGGACCTGCACAACACACCACACTGGACCTGCACAACACACCACACTGGACCTGCACAACACACCACACTGGACCTGCACAACACACCACACTGGACCTGCACAACACACCACACTGGACCTGCACAACACACCACACTGGACCTGCACAACACACCACACTGGACCTGCACAACACACCACACTGGACCTGCACAACACACCACACTGGACCTGCACAACACACCACACTGGACCTGCACAACACACCACACTGGACCTGCACAACACACCACACTGGACCTGCACAACACACCACACTGGACCTGCACAACACACAACACAACCACACTGGACCTGCACAACACACCACACTGGACCTGCACAACACACCACACTGGACCTGCACAACACACCACACTGGACCTGCACAACACACCACACTGGACCTGCACAACACACCACACTGGACCTGCACAACATAACACACTGGACCTGCACAACACACCACACTGGACCTGCACAACACACCACACTGGACCTGCACAACATAACACACTGGACCTGTGCAACACACCACACTTGACCGGCGCAACACACCACACTGGGCCTGCACAACATAACACACACACACCACACTGGACCTGCACAACATAACACACTGGACCTGCACAACACACCACACTGGACCTGCACAACACACCACACTGGACCTGCACAACACACCACAACACAACCACACTGGACCTGCACAACAAACCACACTGGATCTGCTCAACACACCACACTGGACCTGCACAACACACCAGACTGGACCTGCACAACACACCACACTGGACCTGCACAACACTGGACCTGCACAACACACACACAACACACTGGACCTGCACAACACACTGGACCTGCACAACACACCACACTGGCACAACACACCACACTGCACAACAAACCACACTGGACCTGCACAACACACCACACTGGACCTGCACAACACACCACACTGGACCTGCACAACACACCACACTGGACCTGCACAACACACCACACTGGACCTGCACAACACACCACACTGGACCTGCACAACACACCACACTGGACCTGCACAACACACCACACTGGACCTGCACAACATAACACACTGGACCTGCACAACACACCACACTGGACCTGCACAACACACCACACTGGACCTGCACAACACACCACATTGGACCTGCACAACTGGACCTGCACAACACACACTGGACCTGCACACTGGACCTGCACAACACACACACTGGACCTGCACAACACACCACACTGGACCTGCACAACACACCACACTGGACCTGCACAACACACCACACTGGCCCTGCACAACACACCACACTGGACCTGCACAACACAACAAATCACACTGGACCTGCACAACACACCACACTGGACCTGCACAACATAACACACTGGACCTGCACAACACACCACACTGGACCTGCACAACACACCACACTGGACCTGGCACAACACAACACACATGGGACCTGCACAACACACCACAATGGACCTGCACAACACACCACACTGGACCTGCACAACACACCACACTGGACCTGCACAACACACCACACTGGACCTGCACAACACACCACACTGGACCTGCACAACACACCACACTGGACCTGCACAACACACCACACTGGACCTGCACAACACACCACACTGGACCTGCACAACACACCACACTGGACCTGCACAACACACCACACTGGATGTGCACAACACACCACACTGGACCTGCACAACACACCACACTGGACCTGCACAACACACACACTGGACCTGCACAACACACCACACTGGACCCACACACTGGACCTGCACAACACACACACTGGACCTGCACAACACACCACACTGGACCTGCACAACACACCACACTGGACCATCACAACACACCTCACTGGACCTGCACAACACACCACACTGGACCTGCACAACACACCACACTGGACCTGCACAACACACCACACTGGACCTTCACAACAAACCACAATGGACCTGCACAACATAACACACTGGACCTGCACAACACACCACATTGGACCTGCACAACACACCACATTGGACCTTCACAACACACCACACTGGACCTGCACAACACACCACACTGGAAATGCACAACAAACCAGACTGGACCTGCACAACACACCACACTGGACCTGCACAACACACCACACTGGACACAACATAACACACTGGACATCCTCAACACACCTCACTGGACCTGCACAACACACCACACTGGACCTGCACAACACACCACACTGGACCTGCACAACACACCACACTGGACCTGCACAACACACCAGACTGGACCTTCACAACACACCACATTGGACCTGCACAACATAACACACTGGACCTGCACAACACACCACACTGGACCTGCACAACACACCACACTGGACCTGCACAACACACCACACTGGACCTGCACAACACACCACACTGGACCTGCACAACTGGACCTGCACAACACACCAGACTGGACCTGCACAACACACCACACTGGACCTGCACAACATAACACACTGGACCTGCACAACACACCACACTGGACCTGCACAACACACCACACTGGACCTGCACAACACACCACACTGGACCTGCACAACACACCAAACTGGACCTTCACAACACACCACATTGGACCTGCACAACACACACACTGGACCTTCACAACACACCACACTGGACCTGCACAACACACCTCACTGGACCTGCACAACACACAACACACCACTGGACCTCCACAACACACCACACTGGCCCTGCACTACACACCACACTGGACCTGCACAACACACCACACTGGACACACCACACTGGACCTGCACAACACACCACATTGGACCTGCACAACACACCACACTGGACCTTCACAACACACCACACTGGACCTGCACAACACACCACACTGGACCTGCACAACACACCACACTGGACCTGCACAACACAACACACTGGACCTGCACAACACACCACACTGGGCCTGCACACACACACACTGGACCTGCACAACACACCACACTGGACCTGCACAACACACCACACTGGACCTGCACAACACACCACACTGGACCTGCACAACATAACACACTGGACCTGCACAACACACCACACTGGACCTGCACAACACACCACACTGGACCTGCACAACACACCACACTGGACCTGCACAACACACCACACTGGACCTGCACAACACCTGCACAACATAACACACTGAACCTGCACAACACACCACACACTGGACCTGCACACCACACTGGACCATCACAACACACCACACTGGACCTGCACAACACACCACACTGGACCTGCACAACACAACACACTGGACCTGCACAACACACCACACTGGACCTGCACAACACACCACACTGGACCTGCACAACACACCACACTGGACCTGCACAACACACCACACTGGACCTGCACAACACACCACACTGGACCTGCACAACATAACACACTGGACCTGCACAACACACCACACTGGACCTGCACAACACACCACACTGGACCTGCACAACACACCACACTGGACCTGCACAACACACCACACTGGACCTGCACAACACACCACACTGGACCTGCACAACATAACACACTGGACCTGCACAACATAACACACTGGACCTGCACAACACACCACACTGGACCTGCACAACACACCAGACTGGACCTTCACAACACACCACATTGGACCTGCACAACACACCACATTGGACCTGCACAACACACCACACTGGACCTGCACAACACACCACACTGGACCTGCACAACATAACACACTGGACCTGCACAACACACCACACTGGACCTGCACAACACACCACACTGGACCTGCACAACACAACCACACTGGACCTGCACAACACACCACACTGGACCTGCACAACACACCACACTGGACCTGCACAACACACCACACAACATAACACACTGGACCTGCACAACACACCACACTGGACCTGCACAACACACCACACTGGACCTGCACAACACACCACACTGGACCTGCACAACACACCACACTGGACCTGCACAACACACCACACTGGACCTGCACAACACACCACACTGGACCTGCACAACACACCACACTGGACCTGCACAACACAACCACACTGGGCCTGCACAACACACTACACTGGACCTGCACAACACACCACACTGGACCTGCACAACACACCAGACTGGACCTGCACAACACACCACACTGGACCTGCACAACACACCACACTGGACCTGCACAACACACCACACTGGACCTGCACAACACACCACACTGGACCATCACAACACACCACACTGGACCATCACAACACACCACACTGGACCATCACAACACACCACACTGGACCATCACAACACACCACACTGGACCTGCACAACACACCACACTGGACCTGCACAACATAACACACTGGACCTGCACAACACACTGGACCTTCACAACTCACCACACTGGACCTTCACAACTCACCACACTGGACCTTCACAACACACCACACTGGACCTGCACAACACACCACACTGGACCTGCACAACATAACACACTGGACCTGCACACTGGACCTGCACAACACACCACACTGGACCTGCACAACACACCACACTGGACCTGCACAACACACCACACTGGACCTGCACAACACAACCACACTGGACCTGCACAACATAACCACACTGGACCTGCACAACACACCACACTGGACCTGCACAACATAACACACTGGACCTGCACAACACACTGGACCTGCACAACACACCACACTGGACCTGCACAACACACCACACTGGACCTGCACAACTGGACCTGCACAACACACCACACTGGACCTGCACAACACACCACACTGGACCTGCACAACACACCACACTGGACCTGCACAACACACCACACTGGACCTGCACAACACACCACACTGGACCTGCACAACACACCACATTGGACCTGCACAACACACCACACTGGACCTGCACAACACACCACACTGGACCTGCACAACACACCACACTGGACCTGCACAACACACCACACTGGACCTGCACAACACACCACACTGGACCTGCACAACACACCACACTGGACCTGCACAACACACCACACTGGACCTGCACAACACACCACACTGGACCTGCACAACACACCACACTGGACCTGCACAACACACCACACTGGACCTGCACAACACACCAAACTGGACCTGCACAACACACCACACTGCACCTGCACAACACACCAAACTGGACCTGCACAACACACCACACTGGACCTGCACAACACACCACACTGGACCTGCACAACACACCACACTGGACCTGCACAACACACCACACTGGACCTGCACAACACACCACACTGGACCTGCACAACACACCACACTGGACCTGCACAACACACCACACTGGACCTGCACAACACACCACACTGGACCTGCACAACACACCACACTGGACCTGCACAACACACCACAACATAACACACTGGACCTGCACAACACACCACACTGGACCTGCACAACACACCACACTGGACCTGCACAACACACCACACTGGACCTGCACAACACACCACACTGGACCTGCACAACACACCACACTGGACCTGCACAACATAACACACTGGACCTGCACAACACACCACACTGGACCTGCACAACACACCACACTGGACCTGCACAACACACCACACTGGACCTGCACAACAGAACACACACTGGACCTGCACAACACACCACACTGGACCTGCACAACACACCACACTGGACCTGCACAACACACCACACTGGACCTGCACAACACACCACACTGGACCTGCACAACACACCACACTGGACCTGCACAACATACCACACTGGACCTGCACAACACACCACACTGGACCTGCACAACACACCACACTGGACCTGCACAACACACCACACTGGACCTGCACAACACACCACACTGGACCTGCACAACACACCACACTGGACCTGCACAACACACCACACTGGACCTGCACAACATAACACACTGGACCTGCACAACACACCACACTGGACCTGCACAACACACCACACTGGACCTGCACAACAGACCACACTGGACCTGCACAACACACCACACTGGACCTGCACAACACACCACACTGGACCTGCACAACATAACACACTGGACCTGCACAACACACCACACTGGACCGACACAACACACCACACTGTACCTTCACAACATAACACACTGGACCTGCACAACACACCACACTGGACCTGCACAACACACCACACTGTACCTTCACAACACACCACACTGGACCTGCACAACACACCACACTGTACCTTCACAACACACCACACTGGACCTGCACAACATAACACACTGGACCTGCACAACACACCACACTGGACCTGCACAACACACCATACTGGACCTGCACAACATAACACACTGGACCTGCACAACACACCACACTGGACCTGCACAACACACCACACTGGACCTGCACAACAACACCACACTGGACCTGCACAACACACACACACTGGACCTTCTCAACACACCACACTGGACCTGCACAACACACCACACTGGACCTGCACAACACACCACACTGGACCTGCACAACACACCACACTGGACCTGCACAACACACCACACTGGACCTGCACAACACACCACACTGGACCTGCACAACACACCACACTGGACCTGCACAACACACCACACTGGACCTGCACAACACACCACACTGGACCTGCACAACATAACACACTGGACCGGCGCAACACATCACACTGGACCGGCACACCACACCACACTGGACCTGCACAACACACCACACTGGACCTGCACAACATAACACACTGGACCGACCACACCACACTGAACCTGCACAACACACCACTGGACCTGCACAACTCACCACACTGGACCTGCGCAACACACCACGCTGGACCGGCGCAACGCACACACTGGACCTGCACAACACACCACACTGGACACTGGACCTGCACAACACACCACACTGGACCTGCACAACACACCACACTGGACCTGCACAACACAACACACTGGACCTGCACAACACACCACACTGGACCTGCACAACACACCACACTGGACCTGCACAACACACCACACTGGACCTGCACAACACAGCACACTGACCTGACCTGCACAACACACCACACTGGACCTGCACAACATACCACACTGGACCTGCACAACACACAACACACTGGACCTGCACAACACACCACACTGGACCTGCACAACACACCACACTGGACCTGCACAACACACCACACTGGACCTGCACAACACACCACACACTGGACCTGCACAACACACCACACTGGACCTGCACAACACACCACACTGGACCTGCACAACACACCACACTGGACCTGCACAACACACCACACTGGACCTGCACAACACACCACACTGGACCTGCACAACATAACACACTGGACCTGCACAACACACCACACTGGACCTGCACAACATAACACACTGGACCTGCACAACACACCACACTGGACCTGCACAACACACCACACTGGACCTGCACAACATAACACAACACAACACACACTGGACCTGCACAACACACCACACTGGACCTGCACAACAGACCACACTGGACCTGCACAACACACCACACTGGACCTGCACAACACACCACACTGGACCTGCACAACACACCACACTGGACCTGCACAACACACCACACTGGACCTGCACAACACACCACACTGGACCTGCACAACACACCACACTGGACCTGCACAACACACCAAACTGGACCTGCACAACACCACACTGCACCTGCACAACACACCAAACTGGACCTGCACAACATAACACACTGAACCTGCACAACACACCACACTGGACCTGCACAACACACCACACTGGACCTGCACAACACACCACACTGGACCTGCACAACACACCACACTGGACCTGCACAACACACCACACTGGACCTGCACAACACACCACACTGGACCTGCACAACACACCACACTGGACCTGCACAACACACCACACTGGACCTGCACAACACACCACACTGGACCTGCACAACACACTGGACCTGCACAACACACCACACACCACACTGGACCTGCACAACACACCACACTGGACCTGCACAACACACCACACTGGACCTGCACAACACACCACACTGGACCTGCACAACACACACACTGGACCTGCACAACACACCACACTGGACCTGCACAACACACCACACTGGACCTGCACAACACACCACACTGGACCTGCACAACACACCACACTGGACC
>NW_027198365.1:20000-45382 GCF_038502225.1 Cherax quadricarinatus
TTTGGACGAAGACCTACTTCGACTAGTGGATGGTACCACTATGACCCCGCCTCCACCTGCTTCACATCACCTCACTACAGTATATAAGCCATGTCTACGGCCCTATGCTGTACATTCTACAAGATTGATGGACTGAACACATCGACTCCAGGTTGAGGGACTGATTACCTCATTCTCCTCCTCTCCTTACGCCTTCCTCTTTGTATTGGACTGATGAAGCCACTGTGTGGCGAAACGTTTCCTGAATAAAGATTCCCATATGCTGCATAAGTGTCTCAATCTTCAACTTGTCGGTTTTTCAAACCATTCATCACAACTGTCAGACACTGCAGCATCATGGGATCTTGTTACAAAGATTTTTTCAACACTTGTTCAACCTTTGGACGAAGACCTACTTCGACTAGTGGATGGTACCACTATGACCCCGCCTCCACCTGCTTCACGTCACCTCACTACAGTATATAAGCCATGTCTACGGCCCTATGCTGTACATTCTACAAGATTGATGGACTGAACACATCGACTCCAGGTTGAGGGACTGATTACCTCATTCTCCTCCTCTCCTTACGCCTTCCTCTTTGTATTGGACTGATGAAGCCACTGTGTGGCGAAACGTTTCCTGAATAAAGATTCCCATATGCTGCATAAGTGTCTCAATCTTCAACTTGTCGGTTTTTCAAACCATTCATCACAACTGTCAGACACTGCAGCATCATGGGATCTTGTTACAAAGATTTCTTCAACACTTGTTCAACCTTTGGACGGTCGTCACGTGAGGTCACAGACCCTGAGCTGCTTTGGGGATTAGCGTGGACGGTTACAAAGCATGGCTTGCTTCTGCAGTGTTTTAAAAACTGAGTTTGGAGAGTTGAAGGAGGAGGTCTTGCTTCTCCAGGAGGAGATTAGGAGGCTGAAGGTCCACCTCAATGGGCCTGGGAGAGAGTGTGAGGTGGTTGGAGATGTGGGGAATGAGGCTTCTAGCAGTGAGGTGCAGTCTGTCTCTCACTGTGAGGAGGCTGTAGGTGGGGAGGTAGCAACGGGTACCAGCAGTGAGGTGCAGCCCAGCACCTGCTACAAGTGGCGAGTTGTTCACAGTAATGGGAGGCGCATCAGAGTAAGGAAAGTTAAGAGTGAAGATCTGAAGGTAGGAAATCGCTTCTCTGTTCTCCAGGATGAATGTACTTCAGTGGCCAGTGAAGGTAAGGGTACTACTGCCCCTGCTAATGAAGGTAAGCGCATTCTTGTGGTTGGTGACTCTCAGGTAAGATATGTTGACCGTGCTTTTTGTAATAGGAATAAGAAGATGAGAGATAGAGTGTGCTTCCCTGGAGCTGGTGTTGGGGACATTGTCAACAGACTGGATAATATCATGTCAGGTAATGGGAACAAGCCCATTATCTGTCTCAGTGCTGGTGGAAATGATATTGGGAAGGGTAGGAGAGAAGAGCTGCTAGATAAGTACAGGTCAGCTATAGATTTCATTAAGTCTAAGGGAGGGATCCCAATCATATGTAGCATCTTGCCTAGAAGGGGAGTAGGAAATGAATGGTTGTCTAGGGCAATTGGTGTAAATTGCTGGCTAGACAGATACTGCAAGGAACTTGCAATCCCATTCATTGACAACTGGAACAACTTTTATGGCAAACATGATATGTATGCAAGGGATGGGGTTCATCTCTCTGGGGCAGGGGTGGTAGCACTTGCAGACTCGATTGAGAAGGCCATTGGTGAAATGCCTATGATTTTAAACTGATGGAAGATAGAGGTATGGGTGTGTGTGGGAAACAAGCAGGTTGCAACACTAGGGTTGGAAACAGTAAATGTATAAAAGGCATTCAGCATGAAGTTATAAATAAAGACAATAGAACAGGTCAGAAAACAAAGGGGGACAGCAGAGGGCAGCAAGGGACTAGCTCCCTTAAGGTTTACTATACTAATAGCAGGAGTGTTAGAAATAAGATAGATGAGCTAAGATTAATTGCAAGTGCAGGAAACATAGATATTATTGCTATAACAGAGACCTGGCTCAATCTGAAAGATAGAGAGATGCCATCTGAATGTCACATACAAGGCTATAAATTATTCCACACTGACAGGGTCAACAGGAAAGGTGGTGGAGTAGCGATGTATGTCAGAGACAATTTAAATTGTTGTGTTAGACAAGATATTAAATTAGAAGCGTCAGCCACTGAATCTGTTTGGTTACAGCTTCTCGAGGGCCGAGAAAAACTAATTTTGGGTGTGATTTACAGGGCCCCAAATCTTGATAGGGAGTGCAGTAAACTTCTATGGGACGAAATTCGTAAGGCATCTACATACGAAAATGTTGTGCTAATGGGAGATTTCAACTATAGACAGATTGACTGGAGCAATTTGACAGGAAATTTAGAGTCGGGTGACTTTCTTGATACGATCCAGGATTGTTTTTTAAAACAGTTTGTGACAGAGCCAACTAGGGGAAATAACCTCCTTGACTTGGTTCTTGCCAGTAGGGAAACACTAATTAATAATCTTGAGGTTAATGATGAGCTTGGGGAGAGTGATCACAAATCACTCAGTTTTAACATATCATGGAATTCCCCTAATAATGGCAATCAAGTCTCCGTCCCTGACTTTCGCTTGGCTGATTTCATAGGACTGAAAAATTACTTAGGTGGGCTGAACTGGAATGACCTGACTAGGGGTCAGGTAGGTGGTGATGGTTGCCGATATGATGCTTTCCAGGGCATAGTTCTAGCTGCTCAGTCAAATTATGTTCCAAATAGGGAAATCAGATCAAACAAAAATGATCCTAAATGGATGAACAATAGATTAAAATATCTGATTGGTCAAAAGAGAGGCATATATAGGCAAATCAAAAGAGGAGAGGGGCAATTAAGAAATCGATATATTCAGTTAAAGAGAGAAATAAAAAAGGGAATTAGAAAAGCAAAAAGAGATTATGAGGTTAAAGTTGCAAGAGAATCGAAGACTAACCCAAAAGGATTCTTTCAGGTATACAGAAGTAAGATCAGGGACAAGATAGGCCCACTCAAAAGTTCCTCGGGTCAGCTCACTGACAGTGATAAGGAAATGTGTAGAATTTTTAACACATACTTCCTCTCAGTTTTTACACAGGAGGATACCAGTGATATTCCAGTAATGATAAATTATGTAGAACAGGACGATAATAAACTGTGCACTATTAGGGTCACAAGTGACATGGTCCTTAGGCAAATAGATAAATTAAAACCTAACAAATCCCCAGGCCCTGATGAACTGTATGCAAGGGTTCTAAAGGAATGTAAAGAGGAGCTTAGCACACCTTTGGCTAATCTTTTCAACATATCACTACAAACTGGCATGGTGCCAGATAAGTGGAAAATGGCAAATGTGATACCTATTTTCAAAACAGGTGACAGGTCCTTAGCTTCGAACTATAGACCAATAAGCCTAACCTCCATAGTGGGAAAATTTATGGAATCAATAATTGCCGAGGCAGTTCGTAGCCACCTTGAAAAGCATAAATTAATCAACGAATCTCAGCATGGTTTTACAAAGGGACGTTCCTGCCTTACGAATTTATTAACTTTTTTCACTAAGGTATTTGAGGAGGTAGATCATGGTAACGAATATGATATTGTGTATATGGACTTCAGTAAGGCTTTTGACAGGGTCCCACATCAGAGACTATTGAGGAAAATTAAAGCACATGGAATAGGAGGAGAAATTTTTTCCTGGATAGAGGCATGGTTGACAAATAGGCAGCAGAGAGTTTGCATAAATGGGGAGAAATCAGAGTGGGGAAGCGTCACGAGCGGTGTTCCACAGGGGTCAGTGTTGGGCCCCCTGCTGTTCACAATCTACATAAACGACATAGATGAGGGCATAAAGAGCGACATCGGCAAGTTTGCCGATGACACCAAAATAGGCCGTCGAATTCATTCTGACGAGGACATTCGAGCACTCCAGGAAGATTTGAATAGACTGATGCAGTGGTCGGAGAAGTGGCAGATGCAGTTTAATATAGACAAATGCAAAGTTCTAAATGTTGGACAGGACAATAACCATGCCACATATAAACTAAATAATGTAGATCTTAATATTACGGATTGCGAAAAAGATTTAGGAGTTCTGGTTAGCAGTAATCTGAAACCAAGACAACAGTGCATAAGTGTTCGCAATAAAGCTAATAGAATCCTTGGCTTCATATCAAGAAGCATAAATAATAGGAGTCCTCAGGTTGTTCTTCAACTCTATACATCCTTGGTTAGGCCTCATTTAGATTATGCTGCACAGTTTTGGTCACCGTATTACAGAATGGATATAAATTCTCTGGAAAATGTACAAAGGAGGATGACAAAGATGATCCCATGTATCAGAAACCTTCCCTATGAGGATAGACTAAGGGCCCTGAAACTGCACTCTCTAGAAAGACGTAGAATTAGGGGGGATATGATTGAGGTTTATAAGTGGAAGACAGGAATAAATAAAGGGGATGTAAATAGTGTGCTGATAATATCTAGCCTAGACAGGACTCGCAGCAATGGTTTTAAGTTGGAAAAATTCAGATTCAGGAGGGATATAGGAAAGTACTGGTTTGGTAATAGAGTTGTGGATGAGTGGAACAAACTCCCAAGTACCGTTATAGAGGCCAGAACGTTGTGTAGCTTTAAAAATAGGTTGGATAAATACATGAGTAGATGTGGGTGGGTGTGAGTTAGACCTGATAGCTTGTGCTAACGGGTCGGTTGCCGTGTTCCTCCCTTGAGTCAATGTGACCTGACCTGACTAGGTTGGGTGCATTGGCTTAAGCCGGTAGGGACTTGGACCTGCCTCGCATGGGCCAGTAGGCCTTCTGCAGTGTTCCTTCGTTCTTATGTTCTTATGTTCTTATGACTAGTGGATGGTACCACTATGACCCCGCCTCCACCTGCTTCACGTCACCTCACTACAGTATATAAGCCATGTCTACGGCCCTATGCTGTACATTCTACAAGATTGATGGACTGAACACATCGACTCCAGGTTGAGGGACTGATTACCTCATTCTCCTCCTCTCCTTACGCCTTCCTCTTTGTATTGGACTGATGAAGCCACTGTGTGGCGAAACGTTTCCTGAATAAAGATTCCCATATGCTGCATAAGTGTCTCAATCTTCAACTTGTCGGTTTTTCAAACCATTCATCACAACTGTCAGACACTGCAGCATCATGGGATCTTGTTACAAAGATTTCTTCAACACTTGTTCAACCTTTGGACGAAGACCTACTTCGACTAGTGGATGGTACCACTATGACCCCGCCTCCACCTGCTTCACGTCACCTCACTACAGTATATAAGCCATGTCTACGGCCCTATGCTGTACATTCTACAAGATTGATGGACTGAACACATCGACTCCAGGTTGAGGGACTGATTACCTCATTCTCCTCCTCTCCTTACGCCTTCCTCTTTGTATTGGACTGATGAAGCCACTGTGTGGCGAAACGTTTCCTGAATAAAGATTCCCATATGCTGCATAAGTGTCTCAATCTTCAACTTGTCGGTTTTTCAAACCATTCATCACAACTGTCAGACACTGCAGCATCATGGGATCTTGTTACAAAGATTTCTTCAACACTTGTTCAACCTTTGGACGAAGACCTACTTCGACTAGTGGATGGTACCACTATGACCCCGCCTCCACCTGCTTCACGTCACCTCACTACAGTATATAAGCCATGTCTACGGCCCTATGCTGTACATTCTACAAGATTGATGGACTGAACACATCGACTCCAGGTTGAGGGACTGATTACCTCATTCTCCTCCTCTCCTTACGCCTTCCTCTTTGTATTGGACTGATGAAGCCACTGTGTGGCGAAACGTTTCCTGAATAAAGATTTCCATATGCTGCATAAGTGTCTCAATCTTCAACTTGTCGGTTTTTCAAACCATTCATCACAACTGTCAGACACTGCAGCATCATGGGATCTTGTTACAAAGATTTCTTCAACACTTGTTCAACCTTTGGACGAAGACCTACTTCGACTAGTGGATGGTACCACTATGACCCCGCCTCCACCTGCTTCACGTCACCTCACTACAGTATATAAGCCATGTCTACGGCCCTATGCTGTACATTCTACAAGATTGATGGACTGAACACATCGACTCCAGGTTGAGGGACTGATTACCTCATTCTCCTCCTCTCCTTACGCCTTCCTCTTTGTATTGGACTGATGAAGCCACTGTGTGGCGAAACGTTTCCTGAATAAAGATTCCCATATGCTGCATAAGTGTCTCAATCTCCAACTAGGCAGACTGTTCCACTCATCAGCTACCCTATTTCCAAACCAATATTTTCCTATGTCCTTTCTCAGGTCTCTTCCACCGGTTCCAATGTTTGGAATTCTACCCCTCTTAGAGTGCCCCAATCTAACCCTCACCTACAACATACACAAACGCAACCACAAGGTTCATCCTCACCCCCAATGTCTCAGGGGTCCTCAGCTGGGGATATGACAAGAGCCCAACTAATGTACATGATGGCCAAGGACATAGCTGGTGGTAATATTCAACTCTGCTCTAATATTTTCAATGATTTGTTAATGGCTAATGGGATCACTCCCATTACTATTCCAGATAATGTTAAGGTTATTATGGCCCAGCCCTCTAAGGACAGGAAGTATTGCCCTACTCTACTTCTACAAATACGCCTAATTCATGCCTTGTTCAGGGCTCACCCGCCTCGCATACCCAGGTTGTCAACTCCCCTCAGCCCGATGAGTCAATACCTGACCCTAACCATGCCCCAGAGAGTGGTGCTTACTCTTCCGCTATTGCAGCTATTCCGCTATAAGAACATAAGAACATAAGAAAGGAGGAACACTGCAGCAGGCCTGTTGGCCCATACTAGGCAGGTCCTTTACAATTCATTCCACTAACAAAACATTTGCCCAACCCAATTTTCAATGCCACCCAAGAAACAAGCTCCGATGTGCAAGTCCCACTCAAATCCAACCCCTCTCACTCATGTACTTATCCAACCTAAATTTGAAACTACCCAAAGTCCTAGCCTCAATAACCCAACTAGGAAGACTGTTCCACTCATCAACTACCCTATTTCCAAACCAATACTTTCCTATGTCCTTTCTAAATCTAAACTTATCTAATTTAAATCCATTACTGCGGGTTCTCTCTTGGAGAGATATCCTCAAGACATTGTTAATATCCCCTTTATTAATACCTATCTTCCACTTATACACTTCGATCAGGTCTCCCCTCATTCTTCGTCTAACAAGTGAATGTAACTTAAGAGTCTTCAATCTTTCTTCATAAGGAAGATTTCTAATGCTATGTATTAATTTAGTCATCCTACGCTGAATGTTTTCTAACGAATTTATGTCCATTCTGTAATATGGAGACCAGAATTGAGCTGCATAATCTAGGTGAGGCCTTACTAATGATGTATAAAGCTGCAGTATGACCTCTGGACTTCTGTTGCTTACACTTCTTGATATAAATCCCAGTAATCTATTTGCCTTATTACGTACGCTTAGGCATTGCTGTCTTGGTTTAAGGTTGCTGCTTACCATAACCCCCAAGTCCTTTTCGCAATCTGTATGGCTAAGTTCTACATTATTTAACTTGTAAGTGCTAGGGTTATATACACTCCCGAGCTTCAGAACCTTGCATTTATCTACATTGAACTGCATCTGCCACTTTTCTGACCAAGAGTAGAGTTTGTCTAAATCCTCCTGAAGTTCCCTAACATCTACGTTTGAATCAATTATCCTACCAATCTTCGTGTCATCGGCGAATTTGCTCATATCACTAGCAATTCCTTCATCAAGATCATTGATATATATTATAAACAACAACGGGCCCAAGACTGATCCCTGTGGAACGCCACTTGTTACTGATCCCCACTCGGATTTAACCCCATTTATGGGCACTCTCTGCTTCCTGTCTGTGAGCCATGACTCGATCCACGAGAGCACCCTTCCCCCAATGCCATGAGCTGCTACTTTCTTCAACAGTCTTTGGTGCGGAACTCTATCAAATGCCTTACTAAAATCTAAGTAAACAATATCAAATTCTTTATCGTGGTCAACAGCCTCAAAAGCTTTACTGAAGAAAGTTAATAAATTAGTTAGACAAGACCGGCCTCTTGTGAATCCATGCTGAGTATCATTAATCAAGCTATGCTTATCGAGATGGGTTCTTATAATCTCAGCTATAATTGACTCTAGCAACTTGCCTACAATTGAGGTCAGGCTTATTGGGCGGTAATTTGACGGTAACGACTTGTCCCCTGTTTTAAAAATAGGAACTACATTAGCCATCTTCCACATATCAGACACTACACCTGTTTGAAGAGATAAATTAAAAATATTAGTTAATGGTTCACAGAGTTCCATTTTGCATTCCTTAAGAACCCTTGAAAAAACCTCATCAGGACCCGGTGACTTATTTTGCTTCAGTCGGTCTATCTGCTTCACAACCATTTCACTAGTGACTGTGATGTTACATAATTTATCTTCTTCTGATCCACTATAAAAATTTATTACCGGAATATTATTTGTGTCTTCCTGTGTAAAAACCGAGAGAAAATAATTATTTAAAATCGAGCACATTTCATTCTCTTTGTCAGTAAGATGCCCATAGTTATTTTTAAGGGGACCTATCTTATCTCTGACTTTTGTTCTATATACCTGGAAAAAACTTTTTGGATTAGTTTTAGAATCCCTAGCAACTTTAATTTCATAGTCCCTTTTAGCTTTTCTTATCCCCTTTTTAATGTCCCTCTTAATGTCAATATACTGATTCATAAGATGACCCTCGCCTCTTTTGATACGCCTATAAATTCCTTTCTTATGCCCTAGTAGATATTTCAGCCTATTATTCATCCATTTTGGGTCATTTCTATTTGATCTAATTTCCTTATAAGGGATAAACGTTCCTTGAGCAGCATGTATTGTGTTCAGAAAACTGTCATATTGATAGCTCTCTTCGTTACCCCAGTCAACAGATGATAAGTGTTCTCTAAGCCCATCGTAATCTGCTAAGCGAAAATCTGGGACTGTTACTGAGTTATCCCTACTATCATACTTCCATTCAATTCTAAATGTAATTGATTTGTGGTCGCTAGCACCCAGTTCCTCTGAAACTTCTAAATTATTAACAAGGGATTCATTGTTTGCCAGAACTAAGTCAAGCAGGTTATTACCCCTTGTAGGTTCTGTCACAAACTGCTTCAAAAAACAATCCTGAACTACTTCTAAGAAATCGTATGATTCTAAATTCCCAGTCAAGAAATTCCAATCAATATGACTAAAGTTAAAGTCTCCTAGAATTACTACATTATCGTGCCTTGTGGCCCTAACAATTTCCTCCCATAGTAGTCTTCCCTGGTCCCTATCTAAATTTGGGGGACGGTATATCACACCTAAAGTTAATTTTTCATGCCCCTCTGAAAATTCTATCCAAACAGACTCTGTATGTGTTACTTCAGACTTAATACCCGTTTTAATGCAACAGTTCAAGCGATCTCGGACATACAATGCCACCCCACCCCCCTTCCCGATACTTCTATCTACTTGGAACAATTTGAAACCCTGAATGTGACATTCTGCAGGCATGTCCCGACTTTTTGAATTAAACCACGTCTCAGTAATGGCAAATACATCTATGTTACCTGCACTAGCAACTAGTCTCAACTCGTCCATCTTATTCCTAGCACTGCGACTATTTGTGTAATATATACTTAAGGACCCTCCTTTCTCTTTATCATTCCTGCTCCTTTCTGTTATTCCACTAAACCTATTACTGTCCTTGTCAATTAGTGCCACTGGCCTTCCGATATCCACCTCATTTTGCCTATTACTAGTTCTCCTAGTACTCATATTACTACCCTGAGACTTCACAGTTTTCCCGCAGAAACCCATACCACTAACTATTCCTAGTTTAAAGACCTAACAGCTCCCTCCACTGCGTTGGCCAGTGCTCCCACCCTACACCTAGACAAGTGAACCCCATCCCTGGCATACATGTCATTTCTGCCATAGAAAAGGTCCCAGTTGTCAATGAATGTTACCGCATTTTCCTTACAGTATTTGTCCAGCCAGCAATTGACACCAATTGCTCTGGACAACCATTCATTTCCAACTCCTCTCCTTGGCAAAATGCCACATACGACAGGTTTCCCACCCTTCTTCCTAATTATCTCTATTGCTGACGTATACCTGCTAATCAGGTCCTCACTCCTACGTCTGCCAACATCGTTGCCTCCAGCACTGAGACAGATAATAGGATTGCTCCCATTACCTCTCATGATGTCATCCAGACGGCTAACAATATCCTTCATCCCAGCCCCAGGAAAACACACTCTCTGCCTCCTACCCCTATCCTTCAAACAGAATGCCCTATCCATGTACCTAATCTGACTATCCCCAACAACAACAATGTTTTTACCTTCCTTGGCGTCGTCCGTAGTGATGCTCCGAGTAGTCGACTCAAATTCGCCAGGTAGCATTACACCACTTGTAGAATTCGTCATGACGTTCTCGATGGTCTTCGTTGGGGTTTCTAGGGATGTCTCACTCACGTCTGCCAATGCTTCCTTGGTGCTCGTTGTGGCATTCCCAGTAGAACACTCACATTCGTCAGGTAGCACCGAGAATGAGTTGGAAGTTTCCACGGCAGTCTTCTGGTTTCTCGTTGTTTCTGCCTCTCCAACCGTTTTCTTAATCTTCAGCTTGGTTCCATGTTGCCCGACCACTGACCAAGCTCCCCTCTTAACCTGGGGACTCACAACAGGAGGATTACTACGAATCCTCTTGTTCTCCTCCGTTAATCGCCGTATCTCCAGTTTAGCAACTCTGAGTTCCTCTCTCAGCTGCTGGTAAAGCTGCTCAAGAGAGGGCATCCTGGTTCAGATTCACAGAGAGCACACAAACAGGTCTTCACAGAGCTAAGTACACGTCACCACTGATCCTGTTGAACAAGAACAGAAACTTTCCCAGGATAATTCACCTAGCCTACCAAATTTTCCCTTGGAGCCTCCACAGTCTCCCATTAACTCTCACGAGCCTCTGCTTCCTGAAACTGGGAATATCACACCTCAGTTTTCTGATGCTGACTCTAATGACTAATGCTTCTGTTAATATTACCAACTCTAGTGAGGATGGTGACACTTTTAGTACACAAGCAACTACTCTGAATTTCCCTCCTTCCCTTGACGAGTCCAGCAGGGACAGTGTGTATACCAAACATGAATTTACTTGCAGAGGTTCAGACCGCAGTACACGTGCGAAGTGCAAGAAATAATGGGGATTACAATTTTCCAACTTAATGTTCAACATTTCTTTAATAACCGTTACTTCCTTGAAGATGAACTACAAAATTATAATCCTGATGTTATACTCTTGAATGAGACAGCTGCGAGAGTTGATCAACATATTAAATTACGTGGTTACTCTACTGTGGAGAAATCGAGAGGACCCTTTAGTGGTGTAGCCATCTTAGTTAAATTAGGCTATGCATTTAGAAATATTCACGTTGACGAAGATAACAACGAAGATAACACGATCAGGTCCTTTCACAATCGAATAATTGATGCTACTAATGCAACTTGCCAATTAGCTTCCACAAAGATCTACCAACAATATAAACCTACGAGACGGTTTGAGAAATTATCAAACAGAATGTCGAAGGCATCCTCAAACGAGACAACCACCAGTTGCTACGTTGCATAGATTGAGGCAAGAATTAACTAACACGATTAGTCATCACAAACGTGACTCATGAAAATTGCTAGTTCTCCAAGTTAATCAGTATAGGTTTGCGTGCAGCCAGCAGCAACAGCCTGGTTGATCAGGCTCTGATCCACCAGGAGGCCTGGTCTCCGACCGGGCCGCGGGGGCGTTGACCCCCGGAACTCTCTCCAGGTAAACTCCAGGTAAACTCCAGTATAAACGTGAGCCTGCAAAATTTTGGAGTAAGATCCGGCAACTTTTAGGGGAAAAACACAAGGCTCCTGCCTAATTCATACATGTCACGTAAGGGAGGAGCACAGCATCCGACCTAGTATCGCAAGCTAGTTAGGTCCAACTCACACCCACCCACACCCGGTCATACATTTATCTAACCTATTTTTAAAACTACACAACGTCTTAGCTTCTATGACGTTACTCGGGAGTTTGTTCCACTCCTCCACCACCCTATTACCAAACCAGTGATTTCTTATATCCTTCCTGAATATGAATTTTTCCAATTTAAAAATCATTGTTGTGAGTCCTGTCTATGTTAAATAATTTTAGTAGGCTATTTACATCCCCTAAACTGTAAATTAAGATAAACATGAAGAGGAAGAGAAAATAATAGTTTTCCGTAGTGAGAGTGGTTGACCAGAGCAGTGTAACCACCAGCATAACTCTGCTGTTGTAGTAGCTACGAATATGTGATCTCTCTCTCTCTCTCTCTCTCACACACACGCACACACACATACACATACACATACACACACACACACACACACACACACACACACACACACACACACACACACACACACACACACACACACACACACACACACACACACACACACACACATAAACACACACACACACACACACACACACATACACACACATAGGCGGGGCCAGGAGCTGAGTCTCGACCCCTGCAACCACAATTAGGTGAGTACAATTAGGTGAGTACACACACACAAACACCTGAAAATTCAGTTATAAGGATGTTAGGAAGTATTTTTTCAGCCTTTGAGTTGTCAAGAAGTGAAATCTGGGGAGTGAAAAGGCAGAGGCGATCAACGAAAAGACGGGGCCAGGAGCTGTGAATCAGTTCCTGCAGCCACATATAGGCGAGTACATATATATGTGTGGCTACATGCATTATATCAGACCCATCATGGAGTACACAGCGCCAGTATGGAACCCACATATAATACAGAATGTAGAGAAGCTGAAAAAAGGCAAAGATTTGCAACAAAACTAGTCCCAGTGTTGAGGGGTTGTGTCATATCACAGACTAGAGACACCTTTTTCCCTCAATATGGAGAGGTATGAGTGATGAGTTAAGAGAGTGAGCACATCATCACACCTCACTACTCACTATTGCGACCTTGACTTCATTCCATTTAACTAGGTACATACAAATCAGTCTCATACAGAGCAACAAATTAAAGATGGTGAAAGTGAAAACTTTAATTAACAGTATTATGATTTATTTACAAATGCCTGTCAAAGAGACAGGGATTTGATCCTAAAATTACTGCGGAAGATGAAAGATAACTGACATAAGAAAATACAATATAATGAACCCGACTGACCAGTATTCACTTACAGTATAAAACAGAATCCTTAGTAGTCAGGTTCCTCACCCAGGTCCCATGACCTCACACAGACTCAGCTCTCCCCGACTCAGTCTGGCTACCATGTCTTCACACAGACCCTCCAGCTCACTGCCCAACCAAGACTTCTCACCAAATCTTCTCTTAGCTACTTTTTCCGAGCTTATAAAGGTTTCTGTGTCCATCATAACTTCTGACTAGAGGTCAGCTTCCGCAGGAAAATTCACTACGTGAAGGTATCAGGATGTGAAGGTATCAGGATGTGAAGGTATCAGGATGTGAAGGTATCAGGATGTGAAGGTATCAGGATGTGAAGGTATCAGGATGTGAAGGTATCAGGATGTGAAGGTATCAGGATGTGAAGGTATCAGGATGTGAAGGCATCAGGATGTGAAGGTATCAGGATGTGAAGGTATCAGGATGTGAAGGTATCAGGGAATTAGCACTTCTGATACTACGGTTGAAAACAGAAACTGAATTATTTCTTTGACTTCAGTATCAAGAGAAGAGGCTGGTTTATGCATAAAATTTCGGCCTCCGACGACGAACCTAATTATGATTGGAAAAATTTAATTATATGCCAGACCAAAAGGAAGCTTCACACAATGAATGGAGCTTAAATAAAAACAAAAATGTAACTGAAAAAAACGTCCCTTTGGTACCTTCTCTGTATGACATCACCAGGTCTTGTTTACACAACCTTGATTGGTACCTTCTCTGTATGACATCACCAGGTCTTGTTTACACAACCTTGATTGGTACCTTCTCTGTATGACATCACCAGGTCTTGTTTACACAACCTTGATTGGTACCTTCTCTGTATGACATCACCAGGTCTTGTTTACACAACCTTGATTGGTACCTTCTCTGTATGACATCACCAGGTCTTGTTTACACAACCTTGATTGGTACCTTCTCTGTATGACATCACCAGGTCTTGTTTACACAACCTTGATTGGTACCTTCTCTGTATGACATCACCAGGTCTTGTTTACACAACCTTGATTGGTACCTTCTCTGTGTGACATCACCAGGTCTTGTTTACACAACCTTGATTGGTACCTTCTCTGTATGACATCACCAGGTCTTGTTTACACAACCTTGATTGGTACCTTCTCTGTATGACATCACCAGGTCTTGTTTACACAACCTTGATTGGTACCTTCTCTGTATGACATCACCAGGTCTTGTTTACACAACCTTGATTGGTACCTTCTCTGTATGACATCACCAGGTCTTGTTTACACAACCTTGATTGGTACCTTCTCGGTATGACATCACCAGGTCTTGTTTACACAACCTTGATTGGTACCTTCTCTGTATGACATCACCAGGTCTTGTTTACACAACCTTGATTGGTACCTTCTCTGTATGACATCACCAGGTCTTGTTTACACAACCTTGATTGGTACCTTCTCTGTATGACATCACCAGGTCTTGTTTACACAACCTTGATTGGTACCTTCTCTGTATGACATCACCAGGTCTTGTTTACACAACCTTGATTGGTACCTTCTCTGTATGACAGGTCTTGTTTACACAACCTTGATTGGTACCTTCTCTGTTGACATCACACTTGTTTACACAACCTTGATTGGTACCTTCTCTGTATGACATCACCAGGTCTTGTTTACACAACCTTGATTGGTACCTTCTCTGTATGACATCACCAGGTCTTGTTTACACAACCTTGATTGGTACCTTCTCTGTATGACATCACCAGGTCTTGTTTACACAACCTTGATTGGTACCTTCTCTGTATGACATCACCAGGTCTTGTTTACACAACCTTGATTGGTACCTTCTCTGTATGACATCACCAGGTCTTGTTTACACAACCTTGATTGGTACCTTCTCTGTATGACATCACCAGGTCTTGTTTACACAACCTTGATTGGTACCTTCTCTGTATGACATCACCAGGTCTTGTTTACACAACCTTGATTGGTACCTTCTCTGTATGACATCACCAGGTCTTGTTTACACAACCTTGATTGGTACCTTCTCTGTATGACATCACCAGGTCTTGTTTACACAACCTTGATTGGTACCTTCTCTGTATGACATCACCAGGTCTTGTTTACACAACCTTGATTGGTACCTTCTCTGTATGACATCACCAGGTCTTGTTTACACAACCTTGATTGGTACCTTCTCTGTATGACATCACCAGGTCTTGTTTACACAACCTTGATTGGTACCTTCTCTGTATGACATCACCAGGTCTTGTTTACACAACCTTGATTGGTACCTTCTCTGTATGACATCACCAGGTCTTGTTTACACAACCTTGATTGGTACCTTCTCTGTATGACATCACCAGGTCTTGTTTACACAACCTTGATTGGTACCTTCTCTGTGTGACATCACCAGGTCTTGTTTACACAACCTTGATTGGTACCTTCTCTGTGTGACATCACCAGGTCTTGTTTACACAACCTTGATTGGTACCTTCTCTGTATGACATCACCAGGTCTTGTTTACACAACCTTGATTGGTACCTTCTCTGTGTGACATCACCAGGTCTTGTTTACACAACCTTGATTGGTACCTTCTCTGTGTGACATCACCAGGTCTTGTTTACACAACCTTGATTGGTACCTTCTCTGTGACATCACCAGGTCTTGTTTGACATCACCAGGTCTTGTTTACACAACCTTGATTGGTACCTTCTCTGTGTGACATCACCAGGTCTTGTTTACACAACCTTGATTGGTACCTTCTCTGTGTGACATCACCAGGTCTTGTTTACACAACCTTGATTGGTACCTTCTCTGTATGACATCACCAGGTCTTGTTTACACAACCTTGATTGGTACCTTCTCTGTGTGACATCACCAGGTCTTGTTTACACAACCTTGATTGGTACCTTCTCTGTATGACATCACCAGGTCTTGTTTACACAACCTTGATTGGTACCTTCTCTGTATGACATCACCAGGTCTTGTTTACACAACCTTGATTGGTACCTTCTCTGTATGACATCACCAGGTCTTGTTTACACAACCTTGATTGGTACCTTCTCTGTATGACATCACCAGGTCTTGTTTACACAACCTTGATTGGTACCTTCTCTGTATGACATCACCAGGTCTTGTTTACACAACCTTGATTGGTACCTTCTCTGTATGACATCACCAGGTCTTGTTTACACAACCTTGATTGGTACCTTCTCTGTGTGACATCACCAGGTCTTGTTTACACAACCTTGATTGGTACCTTCTCTGTATGACATCACCAGGTCTTGTTTACACAACCTTGATTGGTACCTTCTCTGTATGACATCACCAGGTCTTGTTTACACAACCTTGATTGGTACCTTCTCTGTATGACATCACCAGGTCTTGTTTACACAACCTTGATTGGTACCTTCTCTGTATGACATCACCAGGTCTTGTTTACACAACCTTGATTGGTACCTTCTCTGTATGACATCACCAGGTCTTGTTTACACAACCTTGATTGGTACCTTCTCTGTATGACATCACCAGGTCTTGTTTACACAACCTTGATTGGTAACACACTTGAGTAAATGACTCAAGAAAAATAAACTTTAACATTAATGGATCTGAATTTTAAAATCCTGTGTTTAATATCCTTGAAATGAAAAAATTAACATGACTGACAGAATTTTTTTTTTTTGAAATATCTTAATTCGGTACCAACGGACCTACATATTACATCCAGTGTGCGCTCACCATCGACATTTTTATTATACAGATAAAACATGTTTTAAATCAGGGTTCGCATTATTAATCAAATTTCTGTCCAATTCAAACATCCCAAGGTTCATATTCAAACCAAGATGGTCGTTGTACCTGGCAAGAGAAAACTAAAGCAAGTTACATTCGATCTATAGCATGAGCAGATTTAATAACCAGGCAAGATCCCAGTCAACACTGTGATCTCAAAAAAAAAAAAAAACTGACAATGCACTAGGCTTCTGTCCTGATTTAATGGAGTATTTACTTTGTTTCAGACACACCCCAAAAGTTTCTTGTTTCAGCAATATACTTAAGAGTTCATTGTTTTCTCAAAAATGGTATATAATACCGACGAGTTGAAGAGCAAGACACATGTGCAACAGATGAGAGAAACGTTCCGCCTACGCAACAGGCTTACCACGCCTGCTGCCTCTATATTTGACTGAAGAAGCCTACTGTGCAGACGAAACGTTTGAGTCAACAATATAGACACCCAACTGTTGCACATGTGTCTGCCTCTTCATCTCATTCTTTACAAGCAACAGTAACTTGTAAACAGATCGATTGGAAGAACCTCTGTCTGCCTGTTTGCCTGTCTGTCTGCCTGTTTGTCTGTCTCTTTGTCTGTCTGTTTGTCTGCCTGTTTGCCTGTCTGTCTGCCTGTTTGTCTGTCTCTTTGTCTGTCTGTCTGTCTGCCTGTTTTTCTGTTTCTTTGTCTGTTTCTCTGCCTGTTTGTCTGTCTCTTTGCTTGTCTGTCAGTTTGTCTGCCTATCTGTGTGTCTGTTTGTCTGCCTGTTTGACTGTCTCTTTGTCTGTCTGTCTCTCTGTCTGTCTGTTTTTCTTTTTGTCTTCCTGTTTATCTGTCAGTCTGTCTGTTTGTTTGCCTTTTTGTCTGTCTCTTTGTCTGTCTGTCTATTTGTCTGCCTGACTGTCTGTCTGTCTGCCTAACTGTCTATCTGTTTGTTTGTCGCTCTGTCTGTCTGTCTGTCTGTCTGTTTGTCTGCCTGTTCGTCTGTCTGCCTGTTTTCTGTCTGTTTGTCTGTCTGTCTGTCTGTCTGTCTGTCTGTCTGTCTGCCTATCTGTCTGTCTGCCTATCTGTCTGGCTGTCTGTCTGCCTGTTTCTCTGTCTGTCTGTCTGTCTCTTTGTCTGCCTGTTTGTTTGTCTCTTTGTCTGTCTGTCTCTTTGTCTACCTGTTTGTCTGTCTCTTTGTCTGTCTGTCTGTTTGTCTGCCTATCTGTCTGTCTGTTTGTCTGTCTTCTTGTTTGTCTGCCAGTCTGTCTGTTTATCTGCCTTTTTGTCTGTCTGTCTATTTGTCTGCCTGACTGTCTGTCTGTCTGCCTAACTGTCTATCTGTTTGTTTGTCGTTCTGTCTGTTTGTCTGTCTGTCTGTCTGTCTGTCTGTTTGTCTGCCTGTTCGTCTGTCTGCCTGTTTTCTGTCTGTTTGTCTGTCTGTCTGTCTATCTGTCTGCCTGCCTATCTGTCTGTCTGCCTATCTGTCTGGCTGTCTGTCTGCCTATCTGTCTGGCTGTTTGTCTGCCTGTTTCTCTGTCTGTCTGTCTGTCTGTCTGTCTCTTTGTCTGCCTGTTTGTCTGTCTCTTTGTCTGTCTGTCTGTTTGTCTGTCTTCTTGTTTGTCTGCCAGTCTGTCTGTTTGTCTGCCTTTTTGTCTGTCTGTTTGTCTATGTCTATCTGTCTGTCTGTCTGTCTGTCTGTCTGTCTGTCTGTCTGTCTGTCTGTCTGTCTGTCTGTCTGCCTCTTTGTATGTCTGCCTGTTTGTCTGTCTGTCTTTTTGTCTATCTGTCTGCCTGTTTGTCTCTTTGTCTGTCTTCCTGTCTGTCTGTCTGTCTGTCTGTCTGCCTGCCTGTCTGTCTGCCTGCCTGCCTGTCTGTCTGTCTGTCTGTCACACGACTCCACTCCAACCGTCAGTCAACGCTTTCAGAAATTGGGGACTGAATCAGAAATTCAGAATTCAGTTTGAAATCAGAGACAGGGTGAGTAGCTCCGGTTCATAGGATCAAAAACACTTCAGAAGCGTCTAGGGATCATGTGCAACTCTCTTCCCTTTATAACACTCTTAGCGGTGTGTATACACACTGTGTATGCTCAGTGTGTATACAGTGTGTTGTATACAGTGTATATGCGCGGTGTGTATACAGTGTGTTGTATACACAGTGTATATGTGCAGTGTGTATACAGTGTGTTGTATACACAGTGTATATGTGCAGTGTGTATACAGTGTGTTGTATACACAGTGCATACGTGCAGTGTCTATACAGTGGGTTGTATAAACAGTGTATATGTGCAGTGTGTATACAGTATTTTGTGTACACAGTGTGTATGCGAAGTGTGTATATAGTATGTTTTATACAGTGTGTACGCGCAATGTGTATACAGTGTGTTGTATACACAGTGTGTATGCACAGTGTGTATACAGTATGTTATATACACAGTGTACATGCGTAGTGTGAATAGAGTGTGTTATATATACACAGTGTGTATACAGTTTGTTGCATACACAGTGTATATGGGCAGCGTGTATACAGTGAGTACACACCCATAGGTGTGCATATCTCGGCGTAAACACATCGGAATGTCCCTCTCTATGCATATACACCAAACTTTTTGAATATCTCATGGAATAAAAGCCGAGAGTGTATCTCTCTCTCAGTATAGATATACCAAAATGTGTGTATCTCTCAGTGCACATACACTGAGAGACGTGTATCCCACTGCACACACTGAGAGGAGTGTATCCCAGTGCACACACACTGAGAGGTGTGTATCCCAGTGCACACACTGAGAGGTGTGTATCCCAGTGCACACACACTGAGAAGTGTGTATCCCAGTACACACACACTGAGAGGTGTGTATCCCAGTGCACATACACTGAGAGGTGTGTATCCCAGTGCACACACACTGAGAGGTGTGTATCCCAGTGCATACACACTGAGAGGTGCGTATCCCAGTGCACACACACTGAGAAGTGTGTATCCCAGTACACACACACTGAGAGGTGTGTATCCCAGTGCACATACACTGAGAGGTGTGTATCCCAGTGCACACACACTGAGAGGCGTGTATCCCAGTGCACATACACTGAGAGGTGTGTATCCCAGTGCACACACACTGAGAGGTGTGTATCCCAGTACACACACACTGAGAGGTGTGTATCCCAGTGCACATACACTGAGAGGTGTGTATCCCAGTGCACACACACTGAGAGGTGCGTATCCCAGTGCACACACACTGAGAGGTGTGTATCCCAGTGCACACACACTGAGAAGTGTGTATCCCAGTACACACACACACTGAGAGGTGTGTATCCCAGTGCACATACACTGAGAGGTGTGTATCCCAGTGCACACACACTGAGAGGTGTGTATCCCAGTGCACATACACTGAGAGGTGTGTATCCCAGTGCACACACACTGAGAGGTGTGTATCCCAGTGAGCACACACTGAGAGTCGTGCATCCAAGTGTACACACACCAAGAGTCATGTATCTTAGTACACATGCACTGAGAGTCATGTATCCCAGTGCACACACATTGAGAGTAGTGTATCTCAGAGCACATACACTGAGAGTCATGTATCCCAGAGCACATACAAATGCCCAGTGTTTGGGGTTTTAAGCATTTTTCATTGATAATGATCCACCAGCATTCTTTTCTCATGCTGTGATCCGCGGATCTCCCGGTGCTCTCAGCGGATCTTTTACGCAGGAAGACCGTGATGCGCGCATCTCCCAGCCGCTCTGGTTTGTTTGATAGAGGCAAATTGAAGTGTTGGGACGAAATTAGAGAGAAAAAGAGCACGTAATTGGTTTGGTAAGATAAATTGGCCCAGATAAAGACGGGAATGAATAAGTTATTTGAAGTAGTCAAAGTGGGATTGGTTACGGAACACCACTTTAATTGGCTAAATTGGTAGCTGGACCAGGCTAAACTACAATTTGAGTAATGGCGGCAATGCAGGGATGCGTGTACTCCCTTAATGGAGCAGGAGTGCGTGGGGAGAATCCTTAATGGAGCACAAGTGCGTGGGGAGGATCATTAACGAGGCAGGGGTGCGTGGGGAGGATCCTTAACGAGGCAGGGGTGCGTGGGGAGGATCCTTAACAGGACAGGAGTGCGTAGGGAGGGCCATTAATGAGGCAGGGGTGCGTGGGGAGGATCATTAATTAATAGGACAGGAGTGAGTGGGGAATAGCCTTAATGGGACAGGAGTGGGAGGATCCTTAATGGGGCAGAGATGCGTGGGGAGGATCATTAATGAGACAGGAGTGCGGAGGAGCCTTAATGGGGTAGGGGTGCGTGGGGAAGATCATTAATGGGACAGGAGTGGGAAGGAGCCTTAATAGGTCTGGGGTGCGTGTGGAGGATCATTAATGGGACAGGAGTGAGTGGGAGGATCATTAATGGGACAGGAGTGAGTGCAGAGGAGCCTTAATTGGGCAGGGGTGCGGGGGAGGATCATTAATGGGGCAGGGGTTCGTGGGAGGATCCTTAATGGAGCAGGGGTGCGTAGGGAGGATCATTAATGGGCAGGGGCACGTGGGGAGGATCCTTAATGAAGCAGTGGCGCATAGGGAGGATCCTTAATGGGGCAGGTGCGTGGATAGGATTCTTAATCGGGCAAGGGTGAGTGGGGAGGGTCCTTAATATTCCAGGGGTGCGTGGGGAGGATCCTTAATGGGGCAGAGGTGCATGGGAATGATCCTTATGGAACAGGGATGCGTGGGAGGATTCTTAATGGGGCAGGGGTGCATGGGAGGATCCTTAATCAAGCTGGGCTGCGTAGGAAGGGTCCTTTATGGAGCGGGGTGCTTGAGGAGGATCCTTAATGATGAAAATTTAGACACATGCAACATCTGGGTATCTTCATTGTAGACGTATCGCCATCCAGTGGCTTTATCAATATAAATTCAAGGACATGAATGGTAGACAGAAGAACTATATACGAAAGATGAGGTAATCAGTCCCTCAACCTTAGAGTTGGTGTGAAGAGCACCGTAGTAGTGAAGATTTTGGACACAGGCAAGTAGTCTGGTGCTTATGTACTGGCGTCAGGTGGATGGAGACGGGTAGCAGACGAGGGCATAGTCACTGGTAGGCGGGATTTCCCAGTGGAAGTAGGTCATACCCAAGGGATGGGTTAATTGTAGTTGTAGTAGTAGTAGTAGCAGCAGCAGCCGTGAAGAAGGTTATGTAGATGTCCTCTGAACCAAGATTCCATGATATTGCAGTGGTTCCCCTTAATGGGGCAGGAGTGCATGGGGAGAATCCTTAATGAAGCAGGGGTGCTTGGGGAGGACTTTTAAGAACATAAGAATGGAGGAACACTGCAGAAGGCCTACTGGCCCATGCAAGTAGGACATGCCTACTTCCACATTTCGATTTGTCAAATGTGATACCACCTACGACTGCTGCACCTCACCTGCCTACAGTATATAAGTCACTTCTTAGCACACATGCTGTATTTTTTCAAGATTGATGGATTGATTACATCGACTCAAGGCTGAGGGACTGATTACCTCAATCTCCTCCTGTTCTTCACAGTTCTCCTTTGTATTACTAATGAAGCCACTATGTGGCGAAATGTTTCCTCATTAAAGATACCCAAGTGTTGTACATGTGTCTAATTTATCAATCAACTGTTGTATTGGCATTAGGTTTCTGCTTACAATGACTCTCAAGCCCTTTTCACACTCTGTGTGATTAAGTTCTACTTCACCTAGTTTATAACTTCGAGGGTTATTCCCATCCCCAAGTACTAGAACCTTACACGTGTCCACGGTGAACTTCATCTGCCACTTTTCAGAGCAAGACATTAATTTGTCCAAATCTTCCTGGAGTTATTGGTATCTTCCTCAGAATTAATCATTCGGCCTATTTTTGTATCATCAGCAAATTTGCTCATGTCACTTGTAATTCCTTCATCAAGGTCGTTAATGTAAATTATGAACAACAATGGGCCTAAAACTGATCCTTGTGGAACGCCACTAGTGACCAGTCCCTATTCAGATTTGACCCCATTAATGGAAACTCTCTGTTTTCTATTTGTAAGCCATGCCTCTATCCATACTAGAACCTTACCTCCTATACCATGAGTTGCCACTTTTCTTATGAGTCTTTTGCGAGGTACTCTATCAAAGGCTTTACTGAAATCCTAATGAACAACATCATATGTATTCTTTACCACTGTCTACTGCCTCAAATGTTATATTCAAGAACGTCAGTAAATTTGTCAGGAAGGAACGACCTCTCGTGAATCAATGCTGAAATTCATTAATCAAATTATGCTGGTAGAATTACCAACAATATGTTAGGTAAAAGGACACAAGGGTAACTAATGTGACATTTTATTAAGGCAACGTTTCGCTTGCCACAATAAAAACGTTACCACAATAAAATGTCACATTAGTTGAACTTCTAATAATATCAGCTATAACTGACTCTAATAATTTACCAACTATAGACGTCAGGTTTGTTGGGCTGCAGTTTGTTGGAATGGACTTATTCCCTTATGTAAATATAGGAATAACATTTGCTATCTTCCACATCTCTGACACAATACCAGATTGGATGGACGCATTATCCACGCTCGTTAACTGACTAAGTTCTAACTTGCAGTCCTGAAGCAGTCTTCAAAATAATTCATCGGGGCCTGGGGACTTATTTTGCTCCAGTTTATCTCCCTGTTTGATAACCACGTCCCTCGTGACATTAATATTACTTAATTGGTTTTCCCCAGGAACTGAATAATTGTCAATTTCTGGGCTATCAATTATGCTCACGCATGCCTGCTGGAAGTCCAAGCCCCTCGCACACAAAACCTCCTTTCTTCATTCTGTTTCGCTCCATTCTCTCTACATGTCCGAACCACCTCAACAACCCTTCCTCAGCCCTCTGGACAACAGTTTTGTGTAAAGACTGACGTGATATAACCATTAAATAGAGAACATATTTCCTGGTCATTTTCAGTCAGCTGTCCATCCCCAATTCTCAGTGGTCCCACCTTTTTTCTTGACTTTTGTCCTATACACTTGAAAGAAACCTTTTGGATTAGTCTCTGATTCATTAACAACTCTAATTTCAAAGTCGCGTTCAGCCTTTGCCTTTGTAATCCTCCTTTTTAGTTCTCTCTTAAAATGAACATATTGGTCAATAAGGTTAACCTCTCCTCTTTTGATGCACCTATAAATTCCTCTTTTCTCTCCCAGTAGATGTTTTAGTCTATTATTAATCCATCTAGGGTAATTTTTATTTGATCTAATTTCTCTCTGGGGAATATATATACTCCGGGCACGTTGTACATTGTATTAATGTTGGTAGAATGACCGACAACATGTTAGGTAAAAGAACACAAATGCAACTATTGTGATATTTTACTGCGGCAACGTTTCGCTCTCCAGGAGCTTAATTAAGCTGTAATGGCTTGATAAAGCTCCTGGAGAGTGAAACGTTGCCACTGTAAAATGTCACATTAATTGCACTTGTGTCCTTTTACCTAACACGTTGTACATTACTAAGAAAAAGATAAAAAACGCAGATCCATCGTTATCGCGAGTATGATCATCGTCAATATAATCATTAGCTAGATTACCCCAGTCGACATTAGACAGGTTCTCTCTAAGTTCACTATAATCGGCAGAACTAAAATCAGGAACTTTTACCGTATTATCCTTATTTTAGTACTCCCAGGTAATATGAAAGGTAATAGATCTGTGATCACTTGCGCCAAGCTCTTCAGTGATCTCCAGATTATTTACGAGGGTTTCTTTATTTGACAAGACCAAGTCGAGCAAATTATTACCTCTGGTAGGCTCTGTTACACACTCTTTCAGAAAACAGTCCTGAACTACTTCCAGAAAGTCACTGGACTCCAGATTACCAGTCAAAGAAGTCCAGCCAATTTGACTAAAGTTAAAATCCCCCAGTAATACTATGCTTTCGTGTCTAGAAGCCCTAACAATTTCGTCCTAAAGAAGTTTCCCTCTATCGTTTTCTAAGTCAGGAGGATGGTATATTACACCTAAAATAAGTTTTTCTAGAAATTTTACCCACACACATTCTGTTATTAATCCATCTATTTTTATACCTGTTCTTATGCAACAATTTATATTTTCTCGTACATAAATGCAACTCCACTCACTTTCCCGTTACATCTATCTACATGGAACATCTTAAACCCTTGAATATGACACTCAGCAATCATATCCAGACTCCTTAAATTATACCATGTTTCAATTATTGCAATGACATCAGAGTTCCCAGCACACGCTACCAAACGTAATTCATTAATTATATTTCTGGCACATCGACTGTTAGCATTAAATACATT